>NC_073408.1:23407647-23632647 GCF_028641065.1 Leucoraja erinaceus | reverse complement strand
AAACCTGGGCAACCAGCTCCACACGGTGGCGGGAGGCGGTGTTGCAGCTTCATCGCTTGCAGGCTGACGGTAGCTGGACAAAACTAGAATAACGAGCAGGAATGTTGGATAGTGGGCTGGGTCCGTCAGCTCCTGGGAGAGTGCGTGGGGGGATGGTGTCTGTGGGCAGAGGAGGATCTCGGCCTGGTTTTCTCACAGGTTGGCAGACATGGCTTATCCAGCCGACCACTTCTGTCTGATTTTTTAGTTTAGTTTAGAGATACAGCACTGAAACAGGCCCATCGGCCCACCGAGTCCATACCGATCTGTGATCCCCGCACACTAACTCTATCCTACACCCACGAGGCACAATTTACAACTATACCAAGCCAATTAACCTCCAAACCTGTACATCTTTGGGGAGTGGGAGGAAGCAAAAGATTTCGGAGAAAAGCCACGCAGTCACGGGGAGAACGTACAAACTCTGTACAGACAGCACCTGTAGTCAGGATCGAACCCGGGTCTCTGGCACTGTGAGGCAGCAACTCTACAGCTATGCCACCTTGCCGCCCTGGAGCAGGTGGCTAAGTCGGGCAGATGTGTCACAGTACCACAGTAGTGTCACGGATCATGGGAACAAGACGTGATAGACCAAGCTCGATGGGCCGAGTGGCCTCCACCCTTTATCTTCTAAAAACGGGGTGGCACAGTGGCGCAGCAGTAGAGTTGCTGCCTTACAGCGCCAGAGATCGGGTTTGATCCTGACGACGGGTGCTGGCTGTATGGAGTTGGTACGTTCTCCCCGTGACCACGTTGGTTTTCTCTGGGTGCTCCAGTTTCCTCCCACACTCCAAAGATGTACATGTTTGTAGGTTAATTGGCTTTGGTATGAATTGGAAATTGTCCCTTGTGTATAGGATAGTGCTAGTGTACAGGATGATCACTGGTCAGCGTGGACTCAGTTGGCCAAAGCACCTGTTTCCGCATTAAATTACATTAAACTAAGTCAAACCAATCAAAACTAAACTAATCTAAACTGAACTAAATGAAACTAAACTAAACTATATAACATATAACATATAACCATATAACAATTCCAGCACGGAAACAGGCCATCTCGGCTCTACAAGTCCATGCCGAACAACTTTTTTCCCTTAGTCCCACCTGCCTGCACGCTTACCATAACCCTCCATTCCCTTCTCATCCATATGCCTATCCAATGTATTTTTAAATGATACCAACAAACCTGCCTCCACCACTTCCACTGGAAGCTCATTCCACACCGCTACCACTGTCTGAGTAAAGAAAACGATTGTTATAGCAAGCCTGAATGGATACAGTCGCTGAACTTTTCAGAGCTATCTTTACAGAGGCCATTAACCCACAAACCCGGCTTTCGGATATGGAAGAAAACTCACGCAGACACCGGGAGAATGTGTAAACGCTGCACATACGGCACCCGAGGGTAGGCACAAACACGGGACAGTGGCGCTGTGAGGCAGCAGCTCTATCAGCTGCTCCACTATGCTGCCCTCTAAACAAGGAACTGTAGATGCTGGTTTACAAAAGACAATACAAAGTGCTGGAGCAACTCAGCAGGTCAGGCAGCATGTTTGGAGAATGTGGATAGGTTACGTTTCAGGTTGGGACCCTTCAAACTCAGCATGAGTTCAGACTCAGCATGGATAGGTGACGTTTGGGCCAAGACCTAATATTTTCTGGTAGACACAGAATGCAGGAGCAACTCAGTGGGACAGGGATGTCAATAGATTGTAGATGGTGCAGTGGAGATTTACGGTGATGTTACCGAGTCTGGAGGCTGGCGTTACTAGCATGCGCTGTCAGTGCGCTAATCCTATGGCCTTTGCACGAATTGGGAATTATGCTTTGGTCTGGCAATACTTCACGGAACTGTAGGCAAAAAAAGTTCACTGTACATTTGTACATGTGACAATGTATGCAGCATGGTGACAATGCATGGAGGCGTAGCGGTAGAGTTGCTGCCTTACAGTGCTTGCAGCGCCAGAGACCCGAGTTCGATCCTGGCCACGGCTGCTGTCTGTACGGAGTTTGTACTTTCTTCCCGTGACCGCATGGATTTTCCCCAATAATCTTCGGTTTCCTCCCACACTCCAATTGGCTTTGCATAAGTGACAAATTGTCCCTAGTGAGGGTAGGATATTTTACAGACATTTTCAACCTCTCACTTCTGAGGTCCGAGGTTCCCACCTGCTTCAAAAGGGCATCAATTATATCGGCCCAAGAATAGTAAGGTGACGTGCCTCAATGATTATGGACCAGTGGCACTAACGCCTGTGGTGATGAAGTGCTTTGAGAGGTTGATTATGGTGCAAATCAACTCCTATCTCAACAGAAATCTGGACCCACTGCAGTTTGTTTACTGCCACAACAGATCAACGGTGGATGCGATCTCGCTGGCCCTCCACTCCGCTCTGGACCACTTGGACAACAAAAACTCATATGTCAGGCTGTTATTCATTGATTACAGCTCGGCATTTAATACAATCACCCCCTCCAAGCTAGTTACCAAAGGGACCTGGGGTGGAGGGTATTGCACCGAGGAGTTCCCTGCAACCTGTTTCTCTCGCGGTTCACAGACTCGCCAGCCGTCTGCCACTTTTGCGGGCTGGAAGAGTCTGTGTACCACGTGTACATGGTGTGCGTGATGCTGCAGCCACTGTTTGAATATCTAAAGGGGCTGCTCCTTGCCTTCTGGCTGCATTTTTCACCCACCATCCTCATCTTTGGACACCCTGTGCGTAGGGGAGAGGGTAGGGCTGAAGATGTCCTGGTTGGGTTGCTCCTGGGCCTGGCCAAGCTGGCCATCCGCGAGTCACGGCGCCAGGCGGCGGAGGGCTCTACCCGGGCCAGCTGCCTGCCCCTTTTCCGGGGTTACGTCCGTGCCCGGGTGGGATTAGAAAGGGAATACGCCCTGTCTGTGGGCACCCTGAGGGAGTTCCGGGACCGCTGGGCTCCGCAGGGTGTTGAATGTATCCTCAATAAGGATTGTATCATAATTGTATAATAGTTTATTATGGATATATGTTTGTATTGTATTTATGGTGGTGGGTTCTGGCTTGTTTTATTGTAGTGTAAATATTATTTTTTAATAATTGAATAAATTTTTTGATTAAAAAAAAAAAAAAAAAAAAAAGCTGGTTACCAAACTCGCAGAACTGGGTCTCTGCGCATCCCTCTGCAATTGGATCCTCGACTTCCTCATTCACAGACCACAGTCTGTTCGTATTGGTGGAAATGTGTCAGCCTCGATAACAATCAGCACGGGAGCACCTCAAGGCTGCGTGCTCAGCCCCCTGCTGTACTCACTCTATACTCATGACTGCGAAGCCGGTCATAGTGCGAACTCCATCACTGTTGTGGGACGTATCACTGATGGGATTGAGTCAGAGTATAGTAGAGAGAACGAGCGACTGCCCATATGGTGCCAGCACAATAACCTGGCCCTTAACACCAGCAAAACCAAGGACTTTGGAAGGAATTGTGGAGTTTGGAAGGAGTAGGATGGGGACCCACAGTAGGCGGCGCGACTCTCGTCAGCAGCGGCCTCTGCAGCCCGTCCGCGTTTTTATTATTTTTTTTGTCTATGTTTATATGTAGTTTTTTGTTATTTTTTGTTGGGTGTGTGTGTGTGGTGGGGGGGGGGGGGGGGGGGGGGGGGGGGGGGTGGGGGGGGGAGGAAGAGGTTAACTTTTAAATCTCTCCCTGCACGGGAGACCCGACCTTTTCTTGTCGGGTCTCAGTTGTCGTTGGGGCTGCAATGAGGAGCGGCCTCCAACAGAAGAAGCCGGGGACTCTGGTGCCGACGACTCACCTCACCGTCGCGGAGCTGGCCGAGTCCAGAGCGGGTGGAGCGGTGGTGGAGCGCTGCTGCTGCTGCTGCTGCTGCTACTGCCGGAGATTCGGAGGCTGCAACTGCGGGTGTGGCGGACGGCGGCACCGGGAGCCCGCGGGTCCCTGGAGGGAGACCGCTTTTCAAGGCTCCTGCAACGGCGACTTCTCCCGCCCGAGTTGCAGGGTCGAAGAGCTCCTGGAGCGGGGCCTAACATCACCGCCCCGCGCGGCTTGGAATGGCCGCGGGACTCTGCGAGCGCACGCCGGGGGCTCTAACACCAAGACCCGGTGTGCGACCTCGCACCACCTGGCGTGGCTTTAATGGCCGCGGGACAATCGCCATCGCCAGCCGGGGGCTTTGACTTTGACTCTGTCATCGGGGGGGGGGGGGGGGGGGGGGTGCAGGGGAGGGAAAAGTTTTTTTTTGGCTTTCCATCCGATGTGATGGATGTTTATGTAAAATGTAAATTATGTTGTGTCTGGGGTCTATTTGTTTGTAATGTATGGCTGCAGAAACGGCATTTCGTTTGGACCTCAAGGGGTCCAAATTACAATTAAATTGACTATTGACTATTGACTATTGACTATTGACTATTGACTTTATATCAACGGGTCGATGGTTGAAAGGGTCAAGAGCTTCAAATTCCTGGGCGTGCACATCTCTGAAGATCTTTTCTGGTCCTAGAACACTGATGCAATTATTAAGAACCTCTACTTCCTGAGAAGATTACGGAGAGTCGGTTTGTCAAGGAGGACTCTTTCGAACTTCTACAGGTGCACAGTAGAGAGCATGCTGACCGGTTGCATCATGGCTTGGTTCGGCAACTTGAGCGCCCTGGAGAGGAAAAGATGACAAAAAGTAGTAAACACTGCCCAGTCCATCATTGGCTCTGACCTTCCTTCCGTCGAGGGGATCGATCACAGTCGCTGCCTCAAAAAGGCTGGCAATATCATCAAGGACCCACACCATCCTGGCCACACACCCATCTCCCTGCTACCTTCAGGTAGATGGTACAGGAGCCTGAAGACTATAACGACCAGGTTCAGGAATAGCTACTTCCCCACAGCCGTCAGGCTATTAAACCTGGCACGGACAAAACTCTGAACATTAATAGCCCATTATCTGTTATTTGCACTTGATCAGTTTATTTATTCATGTGTGTATATATTTATATAATGGTATATGGACACACTGATCTGTTTTGTAGTCAATGCCTACTATGTTCTGTTGTGCCGAAGATGTGCAAGAATTTCATTGTCCTGTCAGAGACACATGACAATAAACTCTCTTGACTTGAGGATACTGTTGATGTGCAGCGATCGCTGGATGGTGCGGACTCGGTGGGCCGAAGGGCCTGTTTCTGCACTGCATCTCAAAGCTAAACTAAACTAAAACATTAAATAACCATTGAACCATTAATCTCTAAACTAAACTCGTTATCTCATAATGATATCTATTGGAAGGGCAGGTACATTTGGGCACCGTGTTATATTAAAGATGTTGTCAAGCTGGAGAGGGTGTGGAGTGGATTTATGAGGATGCTGCTAGGATACGAAGGTCTGAGCTAGGAGAGGTTGAGTAGGCTAGGACTCTATTCCTTAGAGGCAGGAAGATGAGGGGACAAGATCACCTATAGAGGTCTCTATCCCAGAGTAGGTGATTGGAGAACCAGGTTTAAAGTGAGGGGGGGAAGAACCTGAAGGGTACCATTTTCACACAAAGGTTGGTGAGTGTATGGAGCAAGCTGCCGGAGGAGGTAGTTGAGGTAGGGACTATCACACCATTTAAGAAACATTTAGACAGGAACATGGATAGGACAGGTTTGGAGGGATATGGGGCAAACACAGGCAGATGGGACATGTTGGTCGGTGGGCACGTTGGACCGATGGGCCTGTTTCCACTCTGTATCACTGGATTGGAAAGGTTTAGGGGTATATTGTGCAAGCAAAGGCAGGTGGGACGAGCTGAGGAAAACACCTTTGTTGGCATGGGTGAGTTGGGTCAAAGGGGCTGTTTTGGTGCAGTAGGACTCTGTGATGAGGGCCATTTGCACTCTGTCTAGATGGTGTCCACGCTGTCATGTAGGGAGGACACAATCAATCATCCATTGGGGACTGTGTAGGAAGGAACTACAGATGCCGGTTTAAATCGAAGATAGACACAAAACGCTGGAGCAACTCAGCGGGTCAGGCAGTATCTCTGGAGAGAAGGAATGGGTGACGTTTCGGGTCGAGAACTGAAGAATTCTTCTGCAGGCTGAAGAATGTTTAGTCTATCCACTGGGGGGCAGTGGTTGAGGAGGACGAGGGCAGCAGAGTTACTGCAGTCAGGCCTGTATCCTCTCCTCTCCTCTCCTGAGGTGGTTCATGGTTACTGATCCTTGGGATACCCTTCACTTCCCAGACGTAAGGAGAGATTTGAGATTGAATCTCTTGACAACCAGTTAACGAACTCTACCAGGGATGCTGCCTGCTCCTGAGGCCCTGTTATTGCTCTTGTTCCAGGTGGTCTTTCTGACTACAATTGATGGCAAAACTACCTGGGCTGGGCTGCCGTGGGCTGGAGCATGGGCACGTCCATCAAGGATGGGGTTGGGGTTAAGGAGATCTTCAATGTAAGATACAGACACAAGATTAGACACAAGATGCTGGGGTAATGCAATGGGTCGGACAGTATCTGTGGAGACAATGGATAAGTGACGTTCCAGGATGAGACCCTTCTTCAGACTGAAGAAATCTCACCTGTCCATTTTCTACAGCGATGCTGCCTGACAAAAATCAAAAAGGGCCACTTTTCAGCATAATAGTATAAGGGGTAAGAGTGTTGTAAAAACAAGCCTGAAGGCTTTGTGTCTCAATGCAAGGAGAATTCATAATAAGGTGGATGAGTTGAATGTGCATATAGCTATTAATGCCTATGATATAGTTGGGATCACAGAGACATGGTTCCAGGGTGACCAAGGCTGGGAGCTGAACATCCAGGGATATTCAATATTCAGGAGGGATAGACAGAAAGGGAAAGGAGGTGGGGTAGCGTTGCTGGTTAGAGAGCAGATTAACGCAATAGAAAGGAAGGACATTAGCTTTGAGGATGTGGAATCGATATGGGTAGAGCTGCGAAACACTAAGGGGCAGAAAACGCTAGTGGGAGTTGTGTACAGGCCACCTAACAGCAGTAGTGGAGTTGGGGATGGCATCAAACAGGAAATTAGAAATGCATGCAACAAAGGTAAAGCAGTTATAATGGGTGACTTCAATCTACATATAGATTGGGTGAATCAAATTGGCAAGGGTGCTGAGGAAGAGGATTTCTTGGAATGTATGTGGGATAGTTTTCTAAACCAACATGTAGAGGAACCAACGAGAGTGCAGGCTATTCTAGACTGGGTATTGAGTAATGAGGAAGGGTTAGTTAGCAGTCTTGTTGTGCGTGGCCCCTTGGGCAAGAGTGACCATAATATGGTTGAGTTCTTCATGAGGATGGAGATTGACATCGTTAATTCAGAAACAAAGGTCCTAAACTTAAAGAAAGGTAACTTTGAGGGTATGAGGCGTGAATTGGCCAAGATAGACTGGCGATTGATTCTTAATGGATTGACGGTGGATATGCAATGGAAGGCATTTAAAGACTGCATGGATGAATTACAACAATTGTTCATCCCAGTTTGGCAAAAAAATAAATCAAGGTAGGTAGTGCATCCATGGATAACAAGGGAAATCAGGGATAGTATCAAAACAAAAAGTGAAGCCAGAAAAAGCAACCCACCAGAGGACTGGGAAAAATTCAGAGACCAGCAGAGGAGGACAAAGGGCTTAATTAGGAAAGCGAAAATAGATTATGAAAGAAAACTGGCAGGGAACTGCCAGAGGATTGGTGGGTAGCAAACGTAACCCCACTTTTTAAGAAGGGAGGGAGAGAGAAAACAGGGAATTACAGACCAGTTAGCCTAACATCGGTAGTGGGGAAACTGCTAGAGTCAATTATTAAAGGTGGGATAGCAGCACATTTGGAAAGTGGTGAAATCATTGGACAAAGTCAGCATGGATTTATGAAAGGTAAATCACGTCTGACGAATCTAGTAGCGTGGATAGGGGAGAACCAGTGGATGTGGTGTATCTGGACTTCCAGAAGGCTTTCGACAAGTTCCCACATAAGAGATTAGTATACAAACTTAAAGCACATGGCATTGGGGGTTCAGTATTGATGTGGATAGAGAACTGGCTGGCAAACAGGAAGCAAAGAGTAGGAGTAAACGGGTCCTTTTCACAATGGCAGGCAGTGACTAGTGGGGTACCGCAAGGCTCAGTACTGGGACCCCAGCTATTTACAATATATATTAATGATCTGGATAAGGGAATTGAAGGCAATATCTCCAAGTTTGCGGATGACACTAAGCTGGGGGGCAGTGTTAGGTGTGAGGAGGATGCTAGGAGACTGCAAGGTGACTTGGATAGGCTGGGTGAGTGGGCAAATGTTTGGCAGATGCAGTATAATGTGGATAAATGTGAGGGTATCCATTTTGGTGGCAAAAACGGGAAAGCAGATTATTAGCTAAACTGTGGCCGATTGGGAAAGGGGGAAATGCAGCGAGACCTGGGTGTCATGGTACACCAGTCATTGAAGGTAGGCATGCAGGTGCAGCAGGCAGTGAAGAAAGCGAATGGTATGTTGGCATAGCAAGAGGATTTGAGTATCCCAGGGAGGTTCTACTGCAGTTGTACAGGGTCTTAACCTGGAGTATTGCGTGCAGTTTTGGTCTCCAAATCTGAGGAAGGACATTATTGCCATGGAGGGAGTGCAGAGACGGTTCACCAGACTGATTCCTGGGATGTCAAAACTGTCTTATGAAGAGACTGGATAGACTTGGTTTATACTCTCTAGAATTTAGGAGATTGAGAGGGGATCTTATAGAAACTTACAAAATTCTTAAGGGGTTGGACAGGCTAGATGCAGGAAGATTGTTCCCGATGTTAGGGAAGTCCAGGACAAGGGCTCACAGCTTAAGGATAAGGGGGAAATCCTTTAAAACCGAGATGAGGAGAACTTTTTTCACACAGAGAGTGGTGAATCTCTGGAACTCTCTGCCACAGAGGGTAGTTAAGGCCAGTTCATTGGCTATATTTAAGAGGGAGTTAGATGTGGCCCTTGTGGCCAAGGGGATCAGAGGGTATGGAGAGAAGGCAGGTACGGGATACTGAGTTGGATGATCAGCCATGATCATATTAAATGGCGGTGCAGGCTCGAAGGGCCGAATGGCCTACTCCTGCACCTAATTTCTATGTTTCTATGTTTCTATGGAACATAAAAACTGACTGCAAAAGCTTTTATAGATATGTGAAGAGAAAAAGATTAGTTAAAACAAATGTAGGTCCCTTGCAGTCAGAAACGGGTGAATTGATCATAGGGAACAAGGACATGGCAGACCAATTGAATAACTACTTTGGTTCTTTCTTCACTAAGGAAGACATAAAAAATCTGTCGGAAATAGCGGGGGCCGGGGGTCAAATGAGATGGAGGAACTGAGTGAAATCCAGGTTAGCCGGGAAGTGGAGTTAGGTAAATTGAATGGATTAAAGGCCGATAAATCCCCAGGGCCAGATAGGCTGCATCCCAGAGTACTTAAGGAAGTAGCCCCAGAAATAGTGGATGCATTAGTGATAATTTTTCAAAACTCTTTAGATTCTGGAGTAGTTCCTGAAGATTGGCGGGTAGCTATTGTAACCCCACTTTTTAAAAATTGGAGGAAGAGAGAAAATGGGGAATTACAGACCAGTTAGTCTAACGTCATGGTATACAAACTTAAAGCACACGGCATTGGGGGTTCAGTATTGATGTGGATAGAGAACTGGCTGGCAAACAGGAAGCAAAGAGTAGTAGTAAACGGGTCCTTTTCACAATGGCAGGCACTGACTAGTGGGGTACCGCAAGTCTCAGTGCTGGGACCCCAGCTATTTACGATATATATTAATGATTTGGATGAGGGAATTGAATGCAACATCTCCAAGTTTGCAGATCACACGAAGCTGGGGGGCAATGTTAGCTGTGAGGAGGATGCTAGGAGACTGCAAGGTGACTTGGATAAGCTGGGTGAGTGGGCAAATGCATGGCAGATGCAGTATAATGTGGATAAATGTGAGGTTATCCACTTTGGTGGCAAAAACAGGAAAATAGATTATTATCTGAATGGTGGCCGATTAGGAAAGGGGGAGATGCAACGAGACCTGGGTGTCATAGTACACCAGTCATTAAAAGTAGGTATGCAGGTGCAGCAGGCAGTGAAGAAGGCGAAAGGTATGTTAGCATTCATAGCAAAAGGATTTGAGTATGGGAGCAGGGAGGTTCTACTGCAGTTGTACAGGGTCTTGGTGAGACCACACCTGGAATATTGCGTACAGTTTTGGTCTCCTAATCTGAGGAAAGACATTCTTGCCATAGAGGGAATACAGAGAAGGTTCACCACACTGATTCCTGGGATGTCAGGACTTTCACATGAAGAAAGACTGGATAGACTCGGTTTGTACTCGCTAGAATTTGGAAGATTGAGGGGGGATCTTATAGAAACTTACAAAATTCTTAAGGGGTTGTACAGGCTAGATGCAGGAAGATTGTTCCTGATGTTGGGGAAGTCCAGAACAAGGGGTCACAGTTTAAGGATAAGGGGGAAATCTTTTAGGACCGAGATGAGGAAAACGTTTTTCACACAGAGAGTGGTGAATCTCTGGAATTCTCTGCCGCAGAAGGTAGTTGAGGCCAGTTCATTGGCTATATTTAAGAAGGAGTTAGATGTGGCCCTTCTGGCTAAAGGGATCAGGGGGTATGGAGAGAAGGCAGGAATAGGATACTGAGTTAGATGATCAGCCATGATCATATTGAATGGCGGTGCAGGCTCGAAGGGCCGAATGGCCTACTCCTGCACCTATTTTCTATGTTTCTATGTTTCTATGTCACAGCGTTGGATAAACTCACTCTTACCTTTGTAAATAAAGGACTGATCACAGTAGTATATTCTCAACTGATGTCTTTCGGAGATCAAAAACCTGAACAAAGTTAAAACTAGGTGGGAGGACGACCTTGGTATAGATCTGTCTGAGGAATGCTGGACAGAAGCACTGAAAAGAGTCCATTCCTCGTCGTCGTATGCTAGATTGAGGCTCATACAGTTCAAAGTTTTACGCAGGGGTTATTTAAGCAAAGCCAGGCTTGCTGACATATATCCGGGGACAGACGCTGGCTGCCTCCGGTGCTCCTTCTCTCCAGCCAATCTAGCTCATGCATTCTGGTCTTGCCCCAAACATGGTAACTACTGGGCAGTGGTTTTTAAAACCATCAGTGAAGTCCTTGGGATGACAGTGGGACCTTGCCCGCTTGTAGCTGTATTTGGTGTAGCAGATAAAACATTGGGTTAAAATACAACCAGTCTGATATCATTACATTTACATCACTTTTGGCCCATAGGAGAATCTTGCTGGTCTGGAAATCTACCACTCCTCCATCCGCCGCTGCTTGGCTGGAAGACGTGATGTTTTTTTTAAAGCTAGAAAAGATTAAATTCACATTAAAGGGGTCTGTGAAAAAGTTTTATTTGAAATGGGAACCCTTTTTAATCATACGTTGAGGGTCTAAAGGAACTACCTATTGACTGAGGGCACTTGACAGTAAGTGGGGATCTGCCTTTATTCTGTTTTGTTACTTTATTATTGTTAAAATCTGCATTTGTATTTGTGATATGTTTGTATTGAGAACACATTAGCTGCCAAGGGGTGTTTAAGGAGGGTGGGTAAGGGTTATTTTGTTATTATATATAAAAAACAAAATGGAGCAAAACGTAATGCACTTCGTCAGATGTACTGTTTTTATTTTCCTCCAATAAAAAATAAATAAAAAAAAGTATAGTAGGGCCTTGGGTGTTTGGGCCAAGTCTATACTAAACTAAACTAAACTAAACTAAACTAAACTAAACTAAACTAAACTAAACTAAACTCAACTAAATTAAACTAAACTAAGCTAAACTAAACTAAACTAAACTAAACTAAACTAAACTAAACTAAACTAAACTAAACTAAACTAAACTAAACTAAACTAAACTCAACTCAACTAAGCTAAACTCAACTAAACTAAACTAAACTAAACTAAACTAAACTAAACTAAACTCAACAACTAAACTCAACTAAACTAAACTAAACTAAACTAAACTAAACTAAACTAAACTAAACTAAACTAAACTAAAAACTAAACTAAACTCAACTAAACTAAACTAAACTAAACTAAACTAAACTCAACTAAACTAAGCTAAACTCAACTAAACTAAGCTAAACTCAACTCAACTCAACTCAACTCAACTAAACTAAACTAAACTCAACTAAACTAAACTAAACTAAACTAAACTAAACTAAACTCAACTAAACTAAACTAAACTAAACTCAACTAAACTAAACTAAACTAAACTAAACTAAACTAAACTCAACTCAACTCAACTCAACTCAACTCAACTAAACGTAATTAAACTCAACTAAACTAAACGTAATTAAACTCAACTAAACTAAACGTAATTAAACTCAACTAAACTAAACTAAGCAGCTTGAGTTTAAACTAAACTAAAGATGGTCTGTACAGGCTGAGGAACCTCTGCAGCTCATGGCTGTTGGTGACTTGCAGAGCCTCCTGTTCTCGCTTCATCCACTGGCAGTTGTTTAGATACTGGGTTGTTTGCTGAAGCTTTGTCTTCTTGTGCATGGAGAGCTGTTTCTTCTCATGTATGGAATGATGGAGTCATGGAGCTACAGAGATTGGAAACAGGCCCTCAGCCCAGTTCGTATGTGCTCTAATTTGTCTACTCAAGCTTATCCTCCTTGTCTTTTTCTGCCCCATATCCCTCAAAATGGCGCCCAAGTATGTCCCTGCCCAAGTGTCCTTCCTCTGACATTTTAAGCCATTCACTTGTCACGCTCGGACATGTAAAGGTCCCCTGTCATATTTCACTGAGAGGATGGTGGATGTATGGAACAAGCTGCCAGAGAGAGTTGTTGAGGCAGGTACAATAACAACATTTCAAAGATGTGGATAGGCGCACGGATAGGAACGGTTTAGAGGGATCTTGGCCAAATGCAGGCAGCTTCTTGGTTGGTATCGTCGAGTCGGGCCGAACGGCCTGTTTCTGTGCTGTATGGCTCTATAACTATGACTACGGCTCCAGGTGTCTTCACATCCCCTCTCATCTTAAACCTATGCCTTCTAGCTTTTTTTCTCCCAACTCTTGGAAAGAAATTGTGGCTATTCATCTTAACCATGCCGCTCAATATTTTATAAACCTGTCAGGTCGCCCCTCCATCTCCTACGCTCCAGCGAGAAAATACCCTGTTTATCCTTACCCTCCCTACACCAAAGTGGATAACCTCACATTTATCCACATTATACTGCATCTGCCATGCATTTGCCCACTCACCCAGCTTATCCCTACACCTTAAACCTTCCAGACCCGGTATCATCTTCATAAATATCCTCGTACATTCATACCGAGGGGCACACAAGTGGGCATCACCTGGCAAGTGGACTTCCGTTCACTTACTCCGGTTTCCCCCCATATCCCAAAGACGTGCAAGGTTGCAGGTTAATTGTGCTCTGTAAATTGCCTCAACTGTCCAAGGAGTGGGTGAGAAAGTGGGATAACATAGAACTAGTGTGAATGGGTGATGGATGGTCGGTGTGGCCTCAGTGGGCAGAACGGCCTGTTTCCATATCTCTACAACTGTGACGATTCCTCCTCCTCTCTTTAAACACTCTCTCACCTTAAACCTGTGCCTTCTAGTTTTAGATCTCCAACTCCCAGTAAAAGATTATTGCTATTCATCTTAACTCTGCCACTCATAAACCTCTATGTCTATAAACCAAACTAAAGCAACACCTTCAATGACATCTTCAGTTTCCTCCCACATTCCAAAGACGTACAGGTTTGTAAGTACATTGGATTGGTGTAAATGTAAAAACTGTCCCAGTGTAAGGTAGTATTGATGTGTGGGGATCGCTAGTTGGTGTGGACTCGATGGGCTGAAGGGCCTGTTTCCACGCTGAATCCCCAAACTGAACTAAAAACTGCATCTAAAGTAAATGGACAGATACAGTGAAGAAAGCTAATGGTATGTTTGCCATCATAGCAAGAGGATTTAAATTTGGGAGCAAGGAGGTCCCACTGAAGGGCCCCGGTGAGACCGCACCTGGAGTATTGCATGCAGTTTTGGTCTCCTAACTTGACGAAGGATATTCTTGCTATTGAGGGAGTGCAGCGTAGGTTCACCAGGTTAATTCCCAGGATGGCGGGACTGACATATGATGAAAGAATGGGTCGACTGAGCTTGTATTCACCGGAATTTAGAAGGATGAGAGGATATCTTATAGAAACATGTGAAATTCTTAAGGGGTTGGACAGACTAGATGCAGGAAAATGTCCCTGATGTTGGGGGAGTCCAGAACCAGTGGTCACAGTTTAAGAATACGAGGTAGGCCATTTAGGACTGAGGTGAGAAAAAAAATGTTCATACAGAGAGTTGCAAATCTGTGGAATTCTCTGCCACAGAAGGCAATGGAGGCCAATTCACTGGACATTTTTCAAGAGATAGTTAGATATAACTCTTAGGGCTAACGGAATCATGGGATATGGGGAAAAAGCAGGAACAGGGTACTGATTCTGGCTGATCAGACATGATCATATTGAATGGCGGTGCTGGCTCGAAGGACCAAATAGCCTACTCCTGCACCTACTTTCTAAGTTCTGAGTTTCTATGATCCCGACCACGGGTGCTGTCTGTACGGAGTTTGTACTTTCTCCCCATGACCTGTGTGGGTCTTCTCCAAGATCTTCAGTTTGTTCCCACACTCCAGACACGTTTGTAGGTTAATTGGCTTAGTATAAATGTAAATTGTCCCTAGTTTGTGTAGGATAGTGTTAATCTGTGGGTAATGGTCGATGTGGACTCAGTGGGCCGAAGGAACTGTTTCCGCGCTGTATCCCAAAACCTAAAAACTAAGAACTAATGTGAACGGCTGATCGATGGGCTGCGTGGACTCGGTGAGACACAGGCTCTGTTTCCTTGCTGTATCCTTCAAGCAATCGATTTCTGTCCTCAAAGGATGCTCTGTAGAATTGGTTTGGGATTTGCACAGCAAACTGCAGTTCGAATACATCCCCAACGTAAATCCCCACCAGCTGTCCCATGCAGTCACAGGGAGAACATGCAAACTCCACACACACAGACAATCCCCAACTAAGGTCAGGATCAAACCTGGGTCTCTGGCGCTGGGAGGCAGCAGCTCTACCGGGTGTGACAATATATTCCCATTACTGGACAATACATGAATCCAGACCCGGCCAGGGGTCCGTTGTGCCTCTCCAGAGACATGGAGTCACATTGCACGGAAACAGTCACATAACATGGACACACAGACATACAACATGGAAACATAGTCATACAACACGGAAACAGAGTCACACAGCAAGGAATCATACAACACATAAGGATGTTAGGATGTGGAGAAGGCAGGAGAATGGGATTGGGATGGAGAGATAGATCAGCCATGATTGAATGGCAGTTTGGGCATGATGGGCCAAATGGCCTAATTCTGCCCCTTATGAACTTATGAAACAGACCCTTCAGCCCAACTCACCCAGACTCTATGGAGTGGATGGAAACCCAGAGAGGCCGGACTCCAATGACCAAAGTTGAATTGTAACCGGAGAGAGGCAAGGTGGTGGATTGTCACAGTCTGTGAGTAAATGGCGATCTATTCAAAAGCCCTTGTAGACATCTGGTTGACAACAGAAATGTTTGACACTTGAAGTCTTTTCCATAATTTATTCACATTTTATCTTTACCGATTGAGTGCACAAAAAAAGCAAAGGCAAGAAACGTCACTGGGGTCACGAGCACAGAATTGAACCGTTGAGGAGCAGAAGGCAAGTGTGGGGATCAACCGTCTCATTCTGAACATTCCTCTGTTGAAGAATGGTTCCCACGGGGGCTCTGCCTGTCCCACTTACCCGATTTTTTTCGGCGACTTGCCGGCACCCGGCATAGTCGCAGCAGGTCGCCAAAAAGTTTCATAATGTTGAAAATCCAGCGGCGACCTGGAAAAAGGACATGTCGCGGGGTGACCCCAGTTTGGTGGTGAGTAGTCGCCTAAAGAATCGTACCTATCGCTGGTCGCCGCTGGATTTTCAACATTTTGACATTTTTCGGCGAAAAAAAAGCACGTACGTGGGACTGGCCCTTAGTGGTAGGTAAACTGTTGTGTCCAATTCCCATTCACCAGGTAGAGAGGCACTGACTGTCAACTCATGGGTAATATTGTGTGGAGAAATGATGCCCCCCTCTGATTGGGGAAAGCAAACTTCGGCAAATATATTACCAGTGTTCTCTTGAGTTATTTTCATCATTCCTTTAATGGGAAGACTACACGAGGTCTTGAAAACATTGGGGCACAAAGCCGATTATCCCCTTGGATACAAGAAAGCTGCTCCTGAATCTGGAAGACCATTATTGGAATATGGGATTGGAGAGCTGTTCAGGTGGAGGGCGTTAGTTTATCATGGATAGACGCAAGGAACTGCAGATGGCGGTTTACAACAAAAAGCACACACAACGTGCTGGCGTAACTCAGTGGATCAGGCAGCATCTCTGGGGAACGTTGATTGGTCGACATTTTACTTCCTGAAATATCACCCATCCATGTTTTCCAGAGACGCTGCCTGACCCAGTGAGATACTCCAGCATTTTGTGCCTTAGTTTACCTTGGCATTATGTTTGGCATCAACATAGTGGGCCGAATGGCCTGTTCCTGTGCTGTACTGTTCTATGTTCAAAAGAGGACAGTTCTAACTATTTATTAAGTGCCCTACTCTTAGTGTCAAATCTCTCCAAACATTGTACGGCCAATGATATACCGTTGAAGTGCGCAATAGGTCAGTTCAGTTTAGAGATACAGTGCGGAAACAGGACCACCTGATCCGCACCAACCAGCGATCCCTGCGCATTAACACAATCCAACACACACCATGGTCAATTTCACATTTACAGCAAGCCAATTAACCTACAAACTTGTACGTCTTTGGAGTGTGGGGGGAAAGCGAAGATCTCGGAGAGAACCCACTTGGTCATGGGGAAAAACTTACAAACTACACACATACAAGCACCCGTAGTCAGGCTAAAACCAGGGTCTCTGGCGCTGTAAGGCAGTAACTCTACCGCTGCGCCACTGTGCCACCCATCGTGTGTTCAAAACAGAAATAAACATCAGCTTGTTAACAACACGCTCCCACAAGCTGATATTTAATCTGGTCAACAGTCGATTTAATGGAACATAGAACATAGAACAGTACAGCAGCAGGACAGGCCCTTCGGCCCGCGATGTCTGTGCAGAACATGATGCCAAGACCACCACTTATCTATCGGCACATACCCATATCCACATCCATATGCCTATTCAAAAGTCTATTAAATGCCACTATAGTGTCTGCCTCCACCTCTAACGATAGACACAAAATGCTGGAGTAACTCAGCGGGACAGGCAGCATCTCTGGAGAGAAGGAATGGGTGGCGTTTCGGGTCTCGAGACCCTTCTTCTCCACCTCCATATCCGGCAGCACGTTCCAGGGACATCACCCTTAATGTAAAAAACTTGCCCCGCACCTCCCCTTTAAACGTTTCCCCTCTCACCTTAAAATATCCATATGAATATTAACCCCTTTCCATTTGGATTAGTGTTGTGAAAACCTTATTGCATTCCCTCTGTTTTTTTTTTATATTTCATGTGAGTAATTTATTAACTTTATACAATTGGGAATCTTTTGTGTGAGATTTCAGGCCTGGAGTGCAGGCCGAGGTTTTAGTGTTGCAAGTGAGGTGTCTGGAACTGATGGGCTTAGTGGTGGGAGCAAGAGGGACAGGCTTTCTGCACAAGTTTTATCTTTGTGTACAATGTTGGCAGTCTGCCCCCGTTACACAATATTGTGTGCGGGTTTGGTAGGGATGGGAGAGTGGGGGTAATATAGAACTGGTGTGAAGGAGTGATCGATGGTCAGCATGGACTCAGTGGGCCGAAGGGCCTGTTTCTGCGCTGCACCTCTGAACTGTTGGGTCAGGTTGCAGCCAGTGTGGGCACGTTGGTTTGGTGGTGTGGACAGCAATGAGAGGGCAACTGGTGGAAGTGTGGGGACACTGAACCAGTGTTGTCAGGGTCAGGGACAGATGCAGGGGGACAGGGTCAGGGTTAGGGTGGGAGGGGCGTGGGTGGAACAGGAGGGGGAGGTGGAGAAACAGACAAATGGATTTCACTTTGGGGGGGAAATTAATTATTTCTGTTGGTGGAGGAATTTGAGGGGACTGGGAGTGTGGCCTGGCGTCAGGGAGGGGGGGGGTCAGGGTGGGGGAGAGGTCAGGGTGGGGGAGGGGTGAGGGGGGGGGGGGGGGGAGGGGGTCAATGTGGGGGAGGGGGTCAGGGTAGGGGAGGGGTCAGGATGGGGGATGGGGGCAAGGGGTGAGGGGTCAGTGTGGGGTGAACGGTCAGGGTGGGGGAGGGGGAGGGGTCAGGTTGGGGGAGTGGTGAGCGGAGTGGGTCAATGGGGAGAGGGGTGAACACTGTCCCTTGAAGTGACGCAGGTGTGGGTGGCACTGTTGCATTGAACATCCCTGATGGACAATGGTCAACGAGAGCCGTGGCTGCTGGTACTGTACAGGGCTGGCCCCGAGACTGGGCCTCAGGACGCACAGTCCAGCCACTTGCCCAGTGAGTGTCCACTGGCATCACACAGACAGCAGTGGCATCCTGCACAGTGTACACTGGGACCATCCACAGTATATGCTGGCACTGTCTGCAGAGAGCACTGGCTCTGTCCAGTGCACTGGCACTACCTGGGAAAAGCACTGGCACCATCCAGTGTACTCTGGGACCATCCACAGTGTGCACTGGCAATATTCTCTCTCAAAAATGAACAATTCTATTTAAAATGACGGCAGCAATGATTGTGAGCAAGGTGTCGTCAGCAAAGAGCACTGTGTGTTGTGTGTGAACATTGGCATTGCGGTACCTAATCTACTGACAGGTTCGGGGAGCAGTGTGGAGATGAGGGGGTGGTGTGCCAGACCAGTGGTGCTGCACTGGACATGTACCATGGGCCCACCAAGCAGCGACGGCAAACAAACAACTTGCTGTGGGGGCAGGCGGCTGAGAACAAGACTCTAAACTCCGTGAAACACTGGCAATGAGATTAAAAATGATATTTACATCTTTTGTACACTTTTCAAACCTCGTGTGGCCAACATCCCGCCTGTCACCTCTACGATTCCCGCCTGTGACAGGGGTTCGCCATTTGTCGTTCCAGCAGTATCTAGACTTTGACTTTCAAAGGAGATGGGGTGCACAGAGGATTGGAATGGACAGCGGGGGAGTCAGTGTGAGCGCTCTGTGTCAGAGCCCCGTGGGTGTGGAGTTAGAGGAGACCAGGGAAGAGTTGAGCGGAAAGAGAATGCAGAGCCCACAGACTCAGTCTACATCTCACAGGGGTCAGGGCCCAGTGTTGGAGAGGACCAGGGTGCGAGGGGCAGGGGTGGTGCCTGTCCACAAATGCTCCCGGTCAAGGGACCAACGCAGAGTGTGTACAGAGGTTTGTACGGGTCTGTATCTGTGGGTGGAAGGGGCTGGGGGGTCACAGGGGTCAATGTTTTCTCTGGTGGGACCGGGGTAATCGGGGTTGGTGTTTTGAGGGTTGGGGAACCAGGGTTTGAAGGAGTCAGTGTCTGAGTCTGAGTGTTTGTTGACAGTTTATCCTGGAGCCACAGCAGGCAGTGGCTGAGTGGAAGGGTCAGTGGTCTGTGAGTGTGTGTGAGAGAGAGTGTGAGTGTGAGTGAGAGAGAGCGTGAGTGTGTGTGTGAGAGAGTGTGTGAGGAGTGTGAGTGTGTGTGTGAGTGTGTGAGATAGTGAGGGTGTGTGAGTGTGTGTGTGAGAGTGTGAGAATGTGTGAGAGTGTGTGTGTGTGTGTGAGGGAGAGTGTGTGTGTGTGTGTGTGTGAGGATGTGTGTGTGAGTGTGTGTGTGAGAGTGAGTGTGTGTGAGAGAGTGTGTGTGTGTGTGAGAGAGAGAGAGATAGGTGATTGTGTGTGAGGAGTGTGGAAGGGATCAGGTCACAATGTGTGAGAGTGTGTGAGGGTTTGTAGTATGTGAGGGAGGAGTGTGTGTGCATGGTGTGTGTGGTCAGTAACTGGGAGAGTGCGTGTGAGTGGGTGTGTGTGAGAATGTACATGTGTGGGTTTGTATGTGTGAGACTGTGTTAGTGTGAGAGAGAGAGATAGAGAGATTGTGTGTGAGGATTTGTGTGGAAGGGATCAGGGTCACAAGGGTCTGAGTGTGGGGGGTCAGGGGTCAGTAACTGGGCGCGGAGGAGTCAGGGGTCAGTAACTGGGCATAGAGGGGTCATGGGTCAGTAACTGGGCATAGACGGGTCATGGGTCAGTAACTGGGCATGGAGGGGTCAGGGGTCAGTAACTGGGCATGGAGGTGTCAGGGGGTCAGGGGTCAGTAACTGGGCATGGAGGGGTCAGGGGTGCGGGGGTCCCTGTGTTACTGGGCTGATATATGACTAGCTGTGACCGAGTGCTGCAGTGCCTGTTCCACATGTCACGCCGCCGTGAGGGGGAGCAGACATGTGTGTCCGTGTGGACCTCTCCTTAGTCACTGTGCGGGGGGAGGGAGCTGGGATGGGGCATAGCATGGGGAACAACAGAGGGATGGGAGACAGCTATGGCTGGCCATTCAGTGCAGGACTCCACACTCGAGGGTCGGAAGACCATGAAAACACTGAAGCCCATCGAGGATTCACAGGGGTCGAGCCTCAGGCTGCGGAGGTCAGACCGTGCGTCCAGGACCCGCTCACTCTTCACACACGGAGGCTGCACAGCCGAACAAACACAACGTCACCCACAGTTACTGGCCGAACGTTCTTCAGTCTGTCAGTGTTGAGGCCACAAAGTTGGCAGCTCGGCTCAGAAGGTGAAGATCGGCCCACTGCGCACAGATGACGGAAGGGTCTCCTGCCCAGATGCCCAGGCACGGACCACTCCTGGGTGGGGGCAGCAGCTTCGTGGGGTGTTTCATGACCAGTGTGTGGCTCTGGGTTGTCGTTTGACCCAACACGTTGTCTGCTTTCACTTGGAGAAGGAAGTTCTGGAGAAGGACCTAGACACAAAGTGCTGGAGTAACTCAACGGGTCAGGCGGCATCTCTGGGGAGAAAAGATGGGCGGCCTTTTTGGGTCGGGACCCTCCTTCAAACGCCGACCCACCCACGTTCTCTGGAGATATTGCTGTGTTACTGCAGCCACTTGGTGTCCACGCCCAACCCCAGAATGTCTGTGTCTATCTTCGGTATAAACCAGCATCTGCCGTTTCTTTGTGAAAAGTTCTGGAGCAGTTTGGTTTGCCGTTCTCCACCATGCTTCGAGATGCTGAGGAATGATCTGTGGCTGACGGTAATACCTCCATCCCGTCAGCGATGGGTCCAGACCATTGATGGAGGAGGAGCAGAGGCTGTGGTTAGTGAGGGTCGGGGGCTCCTTGCGGAGCGGAGGGGGGGGGGGGGGGGGTTTGTCAATGGAAGGGGGAGGGCCGTTGGTCCAGAGAGGTGTGGCAGTGGAGTTGTGGGAGGGGGGGGGGAGGAGAGTGGCCTGGAAGAACATGACCTGGGATGATCCCACCTTGAGACCCCATCTCCAGGGCCGGAAACCACAGCCATGTGGAGGTGTGAGGTGGGGGTGGGGAGGAGGGCGGGGAAGCGTGTTTTTTTTGGCAGGGGGTCGCTAGACGTGGGTCTGCATTCTCCTTTGCAGTGGGCGAGTTAAGTCTGAGTTCTGGGAGGAGGAGTGGGAGTAGTGGGAGGAGGCGGACGCCTTGCTGGCCTCGTCGAACTGGACGGAGCTGTCCTGCTTGCTGGTGCTGCTGATGCTGCTGTTGCACTGGTTGTCCAGGAAGGAGTTGCTGTCACTCATGGAGCCTCGCTGGTACTCCCGCTCGCACAGCTCGATGGAGCTGCTGCCGTTGCCCAACACAAAGCGCTGCCCGTACTCGTACATGCGGTTGGCCGCGCTCAGCTGCGTGTACAGGGTGGAGAAGGACATGCCCGTGGGCACACGCTGCTTGGCGGGCGGGCGCTGGTCGGGCGGGCACGCCGCCGTGCCGCTCCCACCGGCTGCACGCAGCTCGGGGAAGGTGTGGACGCTGTAGTAGCCGTTGGTGGGATCCTGCAAGGCAAAGCACTGGTTCAGGTAGGAAAGGTAGGGTTTAGTTTAGTTTAGTTCAGAGATACAACGCGGAAACTGGCCTTTTGGCCCACAACCAGCGATCCCCGCACATCAACACTACCAACACCCCTTTGCCACGCAAGCCCAAGAGCTGCTCTGCAAAACACCGGATGACACTTCTAAGGCCACCTGGGTCAAGACAATATGGAGAGACCAGTGGAAGTCAGCGGAACCATCTAGGCTATACCAGTACATCAATGACCCCACGGACGTCCCTGGCCAGGACCTGCCCTGAAAGCAGTGGACAACCCTCAACCGCTTGAGGACAGGCATCGGACGCTATGGAGTAGCGATGAAGAGGTGGGGCCTTGTGGACAGCGCCTCCTGCGAGTGTGGGGACCCAACACAGACAGTGGAGCACATCGTCACCAGTTGCCCCAAACACCGGCCACCGAATGGTGAACGAAGTCTGATTGGCCTGGACGATGACACGTTGGCCTGGCTCGCCTCAATGGACCTGCAGGTCTAAAAGACATACAACAGAAGAAGAACACTACCCTACACACACTAGGGACAATTATTACATTTATACCAAGCCAATTAACCTACAAACCTGCACGACTTTGGAGTGTGGGAGGAAACCAAAGATCATAAGATCATAAGTTTTAGGAGCAGAATTAAGCCAATCGGCCCATCAAATCTATTCCGCCATTCAATCATGGCTGATCTACTCTCCCTCCTAACCCCATTCTCCTGCCTTCTCCCCATAACCCCTGACACCCATAGATCCCTGTAGACTCCCATGGGGACACATCTGTGACTCCAGATCTCTGAGAAAACCCAACCAGGTAACGGGGAGAAAGTACAGCCAGCACCTGTAGTCAGGATCGAACCCGGGTCTCTGGCGCCGTAAAGCAGCAACTCCACCGCCGTGCCACCGTGCGGCCCCAGAGCAGGAACGCAGTCCCCACTACCACAGTCGAGTATCCAGCATTTGGGAACCGCAGGTTCAGCCCACCCTAAAATGCAATGGGATGCCTCATCCAGGGTGCATGCCCATCATGACCAGCGAGACTACCCTGCCACATGAGTATGGCTCAAACATCTCCCTGTACCTCGATACACAGGTTGCGGCACGATGGCGCTGCGGTAGAGTTGTGGCACCGCAGACCCGGGTTCGATCCCAATCTGTACAGAGTTTGAACGTTCTCCCCGTGAATGTGTGGGTTTTCTCCGAGATCCGTATGTAGGTAAATTGGCTTGGCAAATATAAAAATTGTTCCTAGTGTGTGTAGGATAGTGTTAATATGCGGGAATCGCTGGTCTGTGCGGACTGGTTGGTCAGAAGGGACTGTTACCATACTATATCTCTAAACTAAAACTAAACACATGACAATAAACTAAACTCAAGGTACACGGTGAGTGCGCATCACATCCGTACCAGCAAACCACGATGAACTGAAGCTGGTGAAAGCTTGAAGGCCGTACAACCAGGACAAAGGTCTTTTTTAGTCCATAGCTCAGAACGGCCTTCCTGGAAGATGCACCAACCTCGTACTCGAGCTCCTCTACCTCCCAGGAGCAGAAGTGCAAAATCATACACAAGTGCCTGGGTCGGGTTGCATAAGTCCTCTCATTCGGATAAAGGTATGGAACCACATCGATGATTAGTTTATACTGCACACAGGTATGGTTGGAGTTGCCTTTCAAGACAAGGCTCACAAGAATGGGATGTGGACTGATCATTGTCAACAGCCTCAACCCGCACGTGCAGTATAGACATTTCTGAATAACTTCCATGTGATCATTTCCGCTCACAGGGTTGAAGATATTTGAAATTTAACTGGATGAGGCAACGATACACTCAGGAGCGTTGCAAAATGGGCTAACTCCAGTTTCCAGATTATTTACCAAATCACTACAATCAGTGCTTCGACTGCACAGAGCTAACAAATAAGTAGCATGGCCAATCTGGATGATATTGAACATACTGTATTTTACTAAATTAGCCTTATCAGCCACATAGCTATATTTGAGGAATTGGTTCTCACCCGTCCAGTTAAATTTAAATTAAGTTGATACCAACTGAAACTATTGATTATTGGGATACAATCATCCATTTATTGGTCTGGGATCAGATCTGAGACAAAAAAAAATTAGACCTCTGCTATTTTTAGCTGAAACAATCAAAGTCACAATGATGGACAGCTTTGCTCCACTAAAACCTCTTATCTGTAAATCTTCAGTCATTTCCAAACTGATGCTATTGCCCAAAGATGGGTAATTTACTAATACCATCTCTAGTTACGGAGGCAGATGGGATTAGCATGAGTTATCAAGTGTTCAGTCATGGTATCAACTGCCAATGGACACCAGGTGCATTCTGTGCATTAAAGGGTGTGTGGATATGCATATACGGCATGCACAAGTCCAAGGTGATACACTTTGGTGGTGGTATACGTTAATCACAAAGGTACAATCAAATCAAAGTATCCGGTGATAGTTTTACCAAACCGCATCTAGCACTGGTGTATTATCATGCAAAATCAATGACAACACAGAATGAATATGTGATCACAAAGTATTTAATGACAATATGGATTGATAGAACACTAACTATTGAGTTGCTTGCATCCAGGTTCAATCAACAGTGAACGAGGCATACAGTGGCGAAGGGTGCATTCTCGCTACACTAAGGAGGAATGTTCTTTTATGTCTTCCTCCATTTGGCCTCAATAGACGGATCTTGCAAAATTCAGCAAGATTCCCGCTTCCGGGTTTTCATAGTCCCTGCCTGGGTTATATACCTATGGCTCCTGCTGAGGCGAAGAATGAACATAAAACCTTACATGGCGAATTCCGGATAAAAAGATGCTGGTTCAGTTGTGATGTTCAACAGCTCTATAGCTCAAATCATCTCAAAGAGCGTCACAACAAGCAAAGTACATCTCCAGTGCAATTGGCGTAGTAACTTATGGTACTGTGTACAGTTCTCGTCGCTCCAATACAGGAAGAATGTGGAGAATTTGGAAAGAATGCCGCAGAGATTCACACCGGAAAATGCCTTATTGGAAGGTATTAGCTCCAGGGAGAGATTAGAATGACTTGTATTGTTTTCTCTGGAATACCAGAGGTTTAGTGGAGACCCAATGGAAGTATATGAAATTATGAGAGGCATAGACAGGGTAGAGAGTCAGAACCTTTTTCTCAGAGTGGAGACATCAAATAATAGAGGGCATGGCTTTAAGGTGAGAAGGGCAAAGTTTAAAGGAGATGTGTGAGGCAGGTTTTTACACAGAGAGTGCCTGAAGCTCGCTGCCAAGGTTGGTGGTGGAGGCAGACATATGATGGTGGTGTTTAAAAGGCTTTTGGATAGGCACATGGATAGGCAGCAAATGGGGGTGAGGGGGATTTGGACCATGTGCAGGCAGAGGAGATTAACTTATATTCGGCATAGATATTTTGGGCCGAAAGGCCTGTTCAGAGTTTGGTGTTACAGCACAGAATCAGGCCCTTCGGCCCACAGAGTCCATGCCAACAAGCAATCACCTACAAGGGAACACTAGCCTTATCCTACACACTAGGGACAAGTTACAATTTTTACCAAAGCCAATTAACATACAAACCTGTACGTCTTTGGAGTGTGGGAGGACACCAGATCACCCAGAGAAAGCCCACGATGTCACAGGGAGAACATACAAACTCCATACAGACAGCACCCGTAGTCAGGATCGAACCCGAGTCTCTGGCGCTGTGAGGCAGCAACTCTACCGCTGCACCACCATGCCATTCCCGTGTGGTATTGCTCTATGTTCTATGAAACAGACATGCTGTGTGAGAGTGGATGCCTCCAACTGCAATGGTGGGATGACTAGATCATTGACCTTGGCACACAATCCTGGAGTAACTCAATGGGACAGGCAGCATCTCTGGATAGAAGGAATGGATGTTGTTTCGGGTTGAGATCCTTCTTCAGACTGGACCCGAAATGACACCCGTTCCTTCTGCCCAGGGATGCTGCCTGTCCCGCTGAGTCACGCCAGCATTTTGCGTCTATCTTCGGTGTAAACCAGCATCTGCAGTTCCTTGCTACACAGATAATTGACCATGCTCCTCTTGTTCTCATTCATCTCCAATTACTTCTCCTCCAGCCAGATCAGTGATCATTGACAAGCCTTCATTCATCACCATCTCAGCCACCAATAGTGTATCCCAGTCTCCCCCACCCTAACACAACCATTCCATCCTAATCTACACCCTTTCTCCTCTCTCAAAGCATGTTTGATTTCTAACTCTCCCCAGTACTGGTGTGGGGTCATCGACCTGAAATATTAATATTTTTCTCTCTTCACAGAAGCTATCTGACTTCCTGAGTAATGTTAGCATAGTCTTAGAGTGATACAGTGTGGAAACAGGCTCCTTGCCCAACCTGCCCACACCAGCCAACATGTCCCAGCTACACTAGCCATCTGGCCATGTTTGGTCCATATCCCTCCAATCCTGTTATATCCATGTACCTGTCTAACTGTTTCTTAAATATTGGGATAGTCCCAGCCTCAACTACCTCCTGTGGCAGCTTGTTCGATACACCCCCATCTCACCCCTCAAACTCCCATTACATCTTTCCCCCTTCACCTTAAACCTACAGTATGTCCTCTTGTCCTTGACTCCCCAACTCTGGGCAAGATACTCTGTGCATCTACCCGACCTATTCCTCTCATGATTTTATACACATCTATAAGATCACACCTCATCCTTTTACGCTCCATGGAATAGAGCCCCAGCCTACTCAAACTCTCCCTATAGCTCACACCCTCTGGACCTGGCCATATCTTCGTATATCTTTGCACTCTTTCCAGCTTGACACCATCTTTCCTATAACATGATGCCAAGAACTGAACACCTGTAGTCAGAATTGAACCCGGGTTCCTGGCGCTGTGAGGCAGCAGCTCTACCGGCTAACACAACTGTCCCACCCTGCCGCTGCTTGGCTTTCACCCGACTTTTAATCTCACACAAACTGATATTCTTCTGGCTTCTGGTCATGTCAATAGAACAGATTATCTTCCCATTGTTTTGTTGCTGCCTCTGGACTATAAGAGTCACACAGCACAGAAACAGGCTATTCTGCCCATCCCATTCATGTGAACCAAAATGCTCTATTTAAACTAGTCCCGTCTGCACATGTTTGGCCTATATCCCTCCTATCCTTTCCTATGCATGTACTTGTCCAAATGCTTTTTAAATTTTGTTGTAGTCCCTGCGTCACCTCCTCTGGCAGCTCGTTCCATACACCCACCACCTCTGTGTGAAAAAGCTGCTCCTATTAAATCTTTCCACTCTCACCTTCAACTCATGCCCTCCAGTGCTGGATTTCCTTATCCAGGGGAAAAACAAAATTGCATTCACCCTATTTATCCCCCCCATCATTTTATACACCTCTATAAGATCACCTCTCATACTCCAAGGAACAAAGTCTCAGCCAGCTCAATCTTTCCCAAAAGCTCTGGCCCTCGAGCCCTGGCAACATCCTGGGAAATCCCTACACCCGTTCTAGCTTAATGTCTCTTTCTGTGCCTGGACTGAGAGAGGGCTCCATTCGAGGCATGGACTCAATGTGTTGAATGTTCGACTCCTTCACAACAGTCTTTCTGCCCACAATGATGACAAGCTAAACTCTGCCTGCACGTGATCCATATCCTTCTATTTCCTGCATATCCATGTTCCTATTCAAAAGCCTCTTAAATGCCACTATCGCATCTACCTCCACAGCCAACCCTGGCAACACGTTCCAGGTTCCCATCTGTGGCACGGTGGTGCAGCGGTAGAGTTGCTGACTTTCAGCATCAGACACCCGGGTTCAATAGACAATAGACGATCGACAATAGGTGCAGGAGGTAGCCATTCGGCCCTTCGAGCCAGCACCGCCATTCATTGCGATCATGGCTGATCGTTCACAATCAATAACCCATGCCTGCCTTCTCCCTATATCCCTTGACTCCACTAGCCCCTAGAGCTTTATCTAACTCTCTCTTAAATCCATCCAGTGATTTGGCCTCCACTGCCCTCTGTGGCGGGGAATTCCACAAATTCACAACTCTTTGGGTGAAAAAGTTTTTTCTTACCTCAGTCTTAAATGGCCTCCCCTTATTGTAAGACTGTGGCCCCTGGTTCTGGACTCACCCATATATTTCAATAAGATCCCCTCTCATCCTTCTAAAGGCTCGATCCTGACTACGGGTGCTGTCTGTAAGGAGTTTGTACGTTTTCCCCCTGACCTGCATAGGTTTTCTCCGGGATTTTTGGATACCTCCCACACTCCAAAGACATACAGCTTTTGCAGGCTAATTGGCTTGGTATCAAGTGTAAATTGTCCCTAATGTGTGTAGAATAGTGTTAATGTGTGGGGATCGCTGGCTTCCGTGTTGTATCTCTAAACTAAACTAAAAATATCACTCTGTGTGAAGAACTTGCCCCGCACTCCTGCTTTAAATGTTGTCTCTCTCATCTTAACGCAATGCCCTCTAGTGGTGGACATTTCCACCCTGGGAAAATGTTTCTGTCTGTTTACCCTGTCTATGCCTCTCAGAATATTGTATACTTCTGTCAGGTCTCCCCTCAGCCCTCGACATTGCAGAGAAAACAATCCAAAGTCTGTCCAACCTCTCCTTGTAGCTGACACCCCCTAATCCAGTATGTGTAGGAAGGAACTGCAAATGCAGGTTTACCCCGAAGATAGACGCAAAATGCTGGAGTAATTCAGCGGGACAGGCAGCATCACTGAAGAAAAGGAATAGGTGACGTTTTGGGTTGAGACTCTCAGTCTGAAGAAGGGTCTCGACCCGAAACTTCACCAATTCCTTTACTCCAGAGATGCTGTCTGTCCCGCTGAATTACTCCAGCTTTTTGTGTCTACCCCCTGACCCATTCTCCCCTCAACCTCTGCCGATTACGGCATGTTTCATGATTTCATATTTAAGGCAGAGATAGATAGATTCTTGATTAGTACGGGTGTCAGAGGTTATGGGGAGAAGGCAAGAGAATGGGGTTAGGAGGGAGAGATGGATCAGCCACAATTTAATGATGGAGCAGATTTGATGGGCCGAATGGCCTAATTTTACTCCCATCACACGAACACACGAACTTATGATTCTCTCCCTGGAGAGATGCCAATCCCTACCCTTCACCCCTTCCCTGTGCCTGAGGCTGAGGTCCAATGGACCCCAATGGAATTCACAATAAAATAACATGGGGAACCAAACACACACAGACAACTGGGAAACAAGAATGTAGAATGGTTGAACCTTGATATGCTGATATTCCTTCTCTTCTTCCTTGAGGACTTCCAGCTGCTTCAACACAGGGTCCTGCTCGAATTCCCCCCTGTTAATCTGTAAACAAGAGACAAACGACGCTTTCATTCCCTGTCTGCAAACCCCCTCAATACAGACACACCCCAACACTTTGTTCAATCATTGAATCATTGAAAGATCCAGGTTGGCCCACCGAGTCCACGCCGACCACTCATGACCCACTCACAGTCTCGCCCACTCCCTACATACCAAGGGCAAGTTGCAGTGGACAATTAACCTACAAACCCGCACGTCTTTGGGATGTGGAACCCAGAGGAAACTCCAAACAGACAGCCTCCATAGTCAGGATGGAACTCGGGTCTCTGGCGCAGTAAGGCAGCAACTCTACTGGTGCGCCACTGTGCTGCCGTGTGTAGTGCATGTTACTTGCTGCAGCGAGGAGCTCTCATTTATGCAGCAGCAATAGATGTTTATGCTGGCGAGGGAGGACATGGGCATCGTGACTCGTGACAATTTCTAGGAAAACATTGCCCCGATAGGTTAGTTATCTCAGAGCCGACTGGGCTCATTTCCTGAAGGAAACAATGACGTGGATATTATTGCTGGCATATTCGATACCAAGCATGAGTAAAAATTGGTCGGCATGGTTCTTTTGAACTCGTAGTGCAGTGGAATATTGTCGGTAGGCAGTCGAGGGCAGCCGTAGTCAATCTCCTTTGCTGACCGGGCATTTTAAATGGCTTATTGGATTTTTCACAACTAAGGTAATGTTAAATGCCCGCTAAACTGTGTTATGTTGGCTGGCTTCTTAAAAGTGTCTCCACTCCTTCTCCCCCCCCTTCTTCCCTTCCCTCCCCTTCTCTCCCCTTCTCTTCCCCTCTCTCCCCTTCTTTCCCCCCCCCCCCCCCTCCTCTTCGCACTCTCTAAAGGACTTACCGTACATTTTGCCAGCCGTCTTTTACCTTTCTGTTCATCGCGGGTGTGAATTCCAGACAGCGCTCCCCCGCTTTCCCTGGCCCCCACCTTTGCGATGTGTTTGTGTGTGTGTGTGTGTGTGTGTGTGTGTGTGTGTGTGTTTGTGTGTGTGTGTGTTTGTGTGTGTTTGTTTGTGTGTGTGTGTGTGTGTGTGTGTGTGTGTGTGTGTGTGTGTGTGTGTGTGTGTGTGTGTGTGTGTGTGTGTGTGTGTGTGTGTGTGTGTGTGTGTGTTGACGGTCGATCCAGCTCGCGGTTTCATCGCTGACGGTCGATCCAGCTCGAGGTTTTTCAGGCGAATGTTCTCGAGCTTGAAGGTCGAAGACAGTTGCTGAAAAGTTGCGTTAGCGGGACAGGCCCTTTATGAGGCTTTTAGGATATGGACATGGATGTGCAGGGAATGGAGGGATAGGGATCACATGCAGGTAGTGGAGATTATTTTAACTTGGCATTGTGTTCGATATAGACGTTGTGGGCTGAAGGGCCTGTTCCTGTGCTGTACTGTTGTATAGTATATGTTCCCACTGCACACCATGGGATTGTGAGCACAACTACAGCAGTATCTGCCAGCATCTGCAGTTCCCTGTGACTATATGTAACTAAGCACACACTGTGAGTATTCCAAGGCTCCGTGTCCACACTGAGTGTGTGCTGTGGGACTGTGTACACACATTATTTATTACTGTAAGTGTGCAAGCTGGGATGTGAGCTCACACATGACTTTGAATCACTTCCCTCTGGAAGGCGACTCCAAACTGTCAAAGCTGCCACAGCCAGACATTAAAAAAAAAATGTCCACGAGCAGTAGCTCTACTCAATAACCCAAAATCTGCAGCCTCCTTTTGCTCTGGTATTTTATTTAATTCACATGTTTAATCGATAATGTTTTATTTTTAATGTTTAATGTTTTATGTGTCATTCTTAATTGTTAATATGTCATGTTGCCACTTGCGGGCGGAGCACCATGGCAAATTGCTTGTATGTGAATACTTGGATAATAAACTTATTATGAACTATGAAGTCACTTTATTATTGCGTATGATAATGACAGTGTTGATCCCCTCAATTAAGAAAGGATATTCCAAAATTAAAGGCAGGCAATTTAAATAATTTCTGGGATGAAGAGTAGGCCTATTGTGAATAGCAGAAAAGGTTAGACATTTTCTTCGGAGTTTATAAGAATGAGGGATAATCTTATTGAAACCTATACCATCCTGACGGGGAAATGACAGGGTAGATATTGGGATGGAGCCACAAGGAACTGCAGATGCTGGAACCTTGAGCAAAACATAAAGTGCTGGAGGAACTTGCCCAGTGCGAGTCAGTCAGCATCTATGGATGGAGTGGACAGACGACGCTTTGAGTTGGGGCGGTTCTTCAGACTCAATATTGAGATGTTGAACACAAGGAAAGAGATAGATAGATTCTTGATTAGCATGGGTGTCAAGGGTTATGGGGAGAAGGCAGGAGAATGCGGTTAGAAGGAAGAGATAGATTAGCCATGATTGATTGGCGTAGACCTGATGGGCCAAATGGCCTAATTCTGCTCCAATCACATGATGCTGGTTTACGAAATAAACCACAAAGTGCTGGAGTAATCCAATGGGTCAGGCACCATTTCTGGATAACATGGACAGGTGATGTTTCTGGTTGGGACCATTGTAAAGAAGGATCCTGACTTGAAACGTCATCTATCCATGTTCTCCAGAGATTCTGCTTGACCCGCTCAGTTACTCCAGCACTTTGTCTCTTTATCTATAATATTGAGACGTTCCCATTAGAGGTCGTCTATTGAAAGGGGTGGCAGAGATAAAAGACAAGGGGACTGTCACATAAACCAAAGATGCTGGAGAATTTTGACTTGTAATGGGTGGAATCCCTGGAAATTCCTGTCCTGGAGGATAAATTACTGTAGGTATTTAGAGATAATTTTTTGAGAGATCAATGTTTTTGAGGTGGATTTGCGAGGATGTTGCAAGGACTAGAGGGTGTGAGCTATAGGGAGAGGTTGAGTAGGCTGGGACTCTATTCCTTGGAGGGCAGGTGGATGAGGGGTGATCTTATAGAGGTATACAAAATCATGAGAGGAATAGATCGAGTAGATGCACAGAGTCTCTTGACCAGAGTTGGGGAATCGGGGACCAGAGGTCATAGGTTTAAGGTGAAGGGGAAAATGTAATAGGAATCTGAGGGGTAACTTTTTCACACAAAGAGTGGTGGTTGTATTGAACAAGCTGCCAGAGGAGGTAGTTGAGACTCGGACTATCCCAACATTTAAGAAACAGTTAGACAGGTACATGGATAGGACAGGTTTGGAGGGATATGGACCAAACATGGACAGGTGGGACTAGTGTAGCAGGGACATGTTGGCCGGTGTGGGCAAGTTGGGCCGAAGGGCCTGTTTCCACAATGTATCTCTCACTCTATGACTCTATGATTCTAAGAGGCATTTGGAGCTTGGGACAGATGAGCAATGATCACATGGATTGATGGTGCGGTGTTGAGGATGCAGGGCCTACTGCTGTCCCTATTTTCTTGTGAGCATCTTGTGCATTACACTGCAGGAACCAAAGATGAGTGGTCTGGCCCAGTCTGTACCACCAAGACCGTCGGCCTCACAGAGAACTGCTTATGTGGGTGATGCCCAGACACTGGGTCCATGGGGATCATGGTGCCTGGACCACAACGCACCATCTACCATTCAGCAAGGATTGTGACTGGGTTAGAGAGTGAAGACTGGATTGGGACTGGATCGGAGACACTGCGCGCGCGGAGAGAGCGATCCCGGACTCACCATCACGTTTTGGATCGCTGCCTGCTCTCCTGGCTGCTGGGCCCCATTGTGGACGATCTCCACACGGATCTCATTCTTGGCAGAAACGTCACCCTTAACATCTGCAAAAGAGTGGCAGCATGAAAGTCAAGCACCCCTCACCTCACCCTATACATCCATGGACGTCACAGTGGGTCTGCAGGGTGCGCTGTTGTCTGGGCAAACCTGTCTTCATCACCTTGTCAGGAGCTCCCTGCCCTGCCTGCCCATTACATAATCTATATACTTGGTTTATTGAAAGATACAGCATAGAAACAGGCTCTTCAGCCCATCACATCCACACCGACCATCGACCAGCTGTTCAAGCTAGTTTTAAATGCCCCAATTTTGCATCCACTCTGTACACACAAGAGTCAACTTAAGGAGGATAATTAACCTGCAAAATGTCTCTGGGATGTGGGAGGAAACCGGAGCACCCGGATGGATCTCACGGTATCTGAAAGGACCGCTCCTGACGTTTTGGCTGCACTCTAGCCCTACTCTCCTGATCTTTGGTCACCTGGTATGTAGGGGGGAGGGGGGTGGTGGATGGGTGTGGTGGAGGGGGGGGGTCTCCTTATCATTTTGTTCCTGGGCGCAAGTTGGCCATTTGCGGGTCCAGGCAGCGGGCAATCGAGGGTTCTGCCCGAGTCGACTGCCTGCCCCTCTTCCGGGCCTACGTACGTGCCAGTGAATCCCTGGAGAGGGAACACATGGTGTCAATGGGGACTGTGGAGACCATCCGTGAACACTGGTCACTGCGGAGGGGTTGGCAGTCTTCATTTTGTTACGACTCTGTATTTGTGTATAATTGAATAAAGACTGTTTGTTAATAATATTTTTTAAAAAGGAGGGAACTCACGCGGTCACAGGGAGGACGTGCAAACTCCACGCAGACAGTGCACAAAGTCAGTGTTGCGTCCGGCTCCCAGGGGCTGTGCAGGCTACGGCTCTACCCGTTGCATCACTGTGCCACCCTAATACTGGCGGCGATTCATCTATCTCGTTCTGCCTCATTTTATTCTGACTCCTCCCAGCGGCTATTCTCTGGGTGCTCTGGTTTCCCCCCATATCCCAAAGACGTACAGGTCTGTAGGTTCGTTTGGCATCGGTAAAAATAATGAATTGTCCCTACGGGGAAGGGTAGGGTCAGCGTGTCAGGGTAGTTTGATTGTTGGTCGGCCGAAGGTCATAAGGTCATAAGTGATAGGAGCAGAATTCGGCCAGGTCTACTCTGCCATTCAATCACCCTCCCTCCTAACCTCATTCTCCTGCCTTCTCCCCACAACCCCTGACACCCATGCTAATGAAGAAGGGCCTGTTCCCGCGCGGTATCTTTGAACTAGACACTTTGGCTGGTGCTGCACATTGCTTTAGTGCCTGCTAATTAGCAGGACAGTAATTTAATGAACATGCAGATTCACAAGCACACTTCATATTTACTGACAGACCTTTTATCAATGCTCAATGGAACCTTTATTGCCATTTGACACAGTCAGCTGTGGCTCAGTGTATCTTTACACATATTCTCATGCCCTGCACTCCACACAATTAGTGCACATTTCAAATGGAGTTTAAGTACAGATTGACTGAATTTACTTTGATTGTGACTTTTAGCTGGAATTCTCTGGGCAATCTAATTTTCATGTCGGCTGTTTGCAAATGAGTGGAGTATTGTCTGAATCTATGCTCCAATGCTAATGGAGTGTTTAGTAAAATTTGTCTTAAAATGCTCCTGAAGGAAATCAACTTTAACGACCGCACGCTGTTAGTGGATAGTCGTGCTAATGGTTCTTGCATTCCCAAGGCATGGTGCTTTAATGGACAAGATGCGGCTGGCTCCTGAACTGATGTTGGAGCTGTGGAAGCAACAGTGATGCATGGAGGCAGCCAGGGCAGAACAAGCCCGGGGAATAGGTAGAAAAAGTTGAAAGAACTGCTGAGGAACAGTGCGCTGACCTCGTTTGACACCTCTCCACAAAACACCAGACACATACAAATGTTCCCACTCCTCGCGACCATGTCCCTATTTTCAGTGAATAGGGACAGGGTCACACACAGACTGACGCCCCCCCCCCCAGTGAATAGGGACAGGGTTAATTACACAGTGATCCCAGTGAATCCCATATTGAAGCAACGACCAAGAATGTCCCCTACAACTCTCACCAACTTCTACAGATGTGCCACAGAAAGCATTTTATCAAGATGCATCACAGCTTGGTTTGGGAACAGCTCCATCCATCCAAATTGCAGCAAACTGCGATGCAGCCCAGTCCATCACACAAACCAACCTCCCTTCTATTGACTCCATCTACACCTCACGCTGCCTCGGCAAGGCCAGCAGCATAATTAAAGACCAGTCTCACCCCGGCCACTCCCTTTTCTCCCCTATTGACATATCTATTCTCCATGGCCTTTGTAGACCAGTGAGGTGTCGAATTGTTTATTAACTTTATTTGCTTGGTTTTGCTGCGTTGTTTGTACTTGTGTTTTATGTTTTTTAATTTATTGTTTGGATTTTTGTATGTAATTTATGCGCCTCGTGTTAGTTGTATGTTCTGTTGTTCTGCCTGTTTTATGATGTCTTGCTTGTTTTCTTTTTTCTGTACAGCACTTTGGTCAGCTTTGGTTGTTTTTAAGGTGCTTAACAAATAAAGTTATTATTATTATTATTATTATCCCATCAGGCAAGAGGTACAATAGAAGGGTGAAAAGGTACATCTCCAGATTCAGGAACAGTTTCTTCCCAGCCATTTTATCAGGCAACTGAACCATCCTACCAAAAACTCGAGAGCAGCCCTGAGCTACCATCTACCCCATTGGAGACCCTCGCACTATCTTTGATTGGATTTTACTAGACTTAATCTTGCACGAAGCATTACTCATGCCATTCCCTTCATCATGTATGTGTACACTGTGAATGGCTCGATGGTAAGCATGCTTTGTCTGGTTAGCACTCAACAAAAGCTTTTCACTGTATCTCAGTACACGTGACAATAGACTGAACTCAAATTCAAACTCAAAATATCTTCAGGTACAACTCCAAATCACACACTATGCTTCGCCTTCTCCTTCCTGTGGCCATTTCTACCACTATCCCTCCCCTCTCCAACCCACCCTCCTGTCCCCTTGCACCTATATCTCTCTCTATGGTTACATTTCTCTCCTCATCTAACATTCTTCTGACACATTTTCATCTCTAGCTTTGTCACTTACTGCACCCAAATGCCAATTAATTCCCCCCACCCCCATCTGCATCCACCTATTACTTGCCAGGCTTTATCCTGCTTCCACCTCTTTTCCCGCCCCCCCCCCCCCCCCAAATTAATTAGTTCAACGAAGGATCCCGACCTGTCTATTATCTATTTCCTCCACAGATGCTGCCTGATCTACTGAAATCCTCCAGCACTTTGTGTTTTGCTCAAGATTCTGCCATCTGCAATTCCTCGTGTCCTCCCAAACTATCCTGTAAGTTTAAAACTGGTGGAGGAACCTCCTGAAGGAATATTCTCAGTCCGCCTGGACCTACCTGATCTCCTAGTTGCCAAATACTTTAATTCCCCTTCCTATTCCCACACTGATCTTTCTGTCATGGGCCTCCTCCATTGTCAGAGTGAGGCCAGATGCAAATTGTAGGAACAGCATGTTATATTTCGCTTGGGCAGCTTACATCCCAGGAGTATGACTATGATTTCTCTAACTTCAAGTAACCCCTGCTTTCCCCCTCTCTCCTCCATCCCCCCCCCCCCCCCCCACCCAAGTTGTTGTACCAACTTCAATGTCATCTTTGGGGGGGGAGGGGGGGAGGGGTAGAACAAAGGTTGACCTGGCGCGGGATGCTTTGCAACTTTGTCAGTGCCCTTTAAGTGGTGACTATTTGCATACCTTGGGAATACAAGCAAATAATTTCACTGTGCCTTGTCACATGTGACAACAAGGTCACTCATTCATTGTTCAGTCTCATTGTCTGAAACCCATTTTCCACCTGACCACAGCTAACAATGACCTGTTTCCTTTGTCGTTGTTACTTTTTTGCATATCTTTCATTCATTTGTTCCATATCTCTCTACATCACTGTCTATATCTCTCGTTTCCCTTTCCCCTGAATCTCAGTCTGAAGAAGGGTCTCGACCCGAAATGTCACCTATTCCTTTTCTCCAGAGATGCTGTCTGACCTGCTGAGTTACTCCAGCTTTTTGTGTCTATCTTTGGTGTAAACCAGCATCTGCAGTTCCTTCCTACACATTTCCAGATAGCCAATCCTCATTGCCGCTGAGTCTAAATTCTGGTACTTGCCATCAAACAACAACTTGTGAGTCCCTTCACTAGAAGGACTACAGCAGCTCAAGAACCAGATCAACACCAACTTCTCAGGGGAAACTAGGAATGTGCACTCAATGCAGACTTTGGTGACATATCATGAAACAATAATTAATAAAAAGTGTTCGGAGTCAATGGGGAAATGTTTTGCTGACACTCTAAATTCAATTCTAAATTGCTTGGAACTAATACAAATCCAATGTGAAGTTTAGAGATACAGCGTGGAAACAGGCCCTCCAGCCCACCAAGTCTGGACCGACCAGCGCTCCCCACACATTAACACTACCCTACACACACTGCGGACAATTTTACAATTATACCAAGCCAATTAACCTACAAACCTGTACGTCTTTGGAGTATGGGAGGAAAGCGAAGATCTCGGAGAAAACCCACGCGGGTCACGAGGAGAACGTACACACTCCATACAGACCGCACCCGAAGTCAGGATCGAAACTGTGTCTCCGGCGTTGTAAGGATGTACGCAACCATGCCACACATTCGAAAAGCACTCAGTTGTCTAATCTGTGCTCATTTACGATGTGTTCATATCTCCAGTGTAAGAGCCTGGCCACTTAATACGAGCCAAGATAGACACAAAAAGCTGGAGTAACTCAGCAAGACAGGCAGCATCTCTGGAGAGAAGGAATGGGTGATGTTTCGGGTTGAGACCCTTCTTCAGACTGAAGAAGGGTCTCGACCCAAAACATCACCAGACTGAAGAAAGGTCTCGACCCATAAAGTCGCCTGTCCCTCTGAGTTACTGCAACTTTTTGTGTATATCTTCGGTTTAAACCAGCATCTGCAGTTCCTTCTAATACAAGCCAAAGCCTGGTTCGGGTCCTCATTCTCACAGAGGAATCCAGAGGTCCCACTTCTCTACATTCCACCAACCACTGCACATCAACTGCATGATAAGTCGTCCCAAGCTTCAGTGCTTCATCTTACTCATGGGACTTTAGACTTTAGAGATACAGCACAGAAACAGGCCCTTCAGCTAACTTCAGCTGATCACTGGTCGAGTACATGCCGACCAGTGATCACCCTGCACACTAGCAGGATACTACACAATAGGGATGCCTTACAATTTAAAAAAATGAAGCCAATTGACGTACAAACCTGCTCGTCCTTGTAGGGGGAAACCGGAGAATCCGGAGAAAACCCACGCGGTCATGGGAAGAACGTACAAACTCTGTACAAACAGCACATAGTAGGGTTCCAACCCGGCTCTCTGGCGCTGTAATGCAGCAAATCTACCACTGCATCACTATGCCGCCCTAAATCTGATTGTTTTTATTATTTGTCATGTGAAGTAGAACATCTTATTACCTTTACCTCAATTTATCTTAAACTGGCTTGAACGGTGTGACCCTGGTTTTACATTTCATAATCCACATTGTCTCCGTCTCCACAACAATCCTGACATCTCCTTCCAAAGATGGCCACCTCAGCGTTGTATAAATATTTCTTAAATGTTGCGATCCTGCCTCAAATGTTGCGATTGTATCTCCTACGGCAGCTCGATCCATTCATCCGCCATCTTTGTGTAAATAAGTTGCCCCTCAGGTTTCTATTATTACTGGTTTATTTCCAGCTTATGACCCAAGATGTATCTCCTCATCTTCAAGAGGCAATTGATTACAGTGGTGTAATGTAAAGGCCCTGTCCCACTTACGTGTCCTTGGCACACAAATTATGCTACCTCGTCATCGCGTTGAGGCGCACGGGCATCACGTGGCCGGTCCCACTGTGAAGCGCGGAGGGGTATGGAGTTTTGCGCGGCATCGCGCGGCGCTCCGAAATGTTGTAGCAAACAAAATCTTTGCGCGCCACCGGCCTGTCGCATAACTGACAGCCAGAGTGGGACAGGCCCAAGACCCTGGCGCGATGCAACATCTCACCTCCAACAGCAGCAGAAGCAGGCAAACGAGGTCGCGTAAATAGCATGCCAAGGACACATAAGTGGGACAGGGGCTTAAGGGTTAAACAGACTGTGTCAGCTGAAATGGATTTGTTAGCTAAATGAATAGCATTGCTTGTCAAGCAAGCGGGCTCGCTTCGAAAAACAATTAGATGTTTGGGAAAATGCTTGAGGCAGCTGCAAAGAACGACTAGATAATGAGGCGACCTGCAAGGACACTGAGACAAACATTTACCTTCTCACGGAAATTCGACACCAGCTCGGCACCTGATATTTTTAGAGATACAGCGCGGTAACAGGCTCTTCGGCCCAACAAGTCCGCGCCGACCGATGATCACCTGTATTCCAGTTCAATAATACACACGAGAGACGATTTGCAGAAGCTAATTAACCTAAAAATCAGCACAACTTTGGAGTGTTTGGGGAAAGCGGAGCACCAGGTCCGCATCGAGCAGCGGGTGTGGAAGGAAACCAAAGAATCTGGAGAAAACGCAGGCGGTGACAGGGAGAACATACAAACACCGTACAGACAGCACCATAGAAACAAGGAACTGCAGATGCTGGTCCCCAAAGATAGACACAAAGTGGTGGAGTAACACTGTGCAGGTGCAGTGGTAGAGTTGCTGCATTACATTACAGCACCAGAGGCCCGAGTTCAGTCCTGTCTATGGCTATTGTCTCCATGGAGTTTGTTTGTTCTCCCTGTGACTGTGTGGGTTTTCTCTGGGTGCTCTGGTTTCCTCCTATAACCCAAAGACGCACAGATTTGTAGGTTAATTGGCTTCTGTAAATTGTCTCTAGTGTATAAGGCAGAACTAGTGTACGTCTGATCGCTGGTTGGCCCAGACTCAGTGGGCTGAAGGCCCTCATTCCACGCTGTACCTCTAAACTTAGCATGTCAGGCAGCATCACTGGTGAAGGGTCTGAAGAAGGGTCTTGACCCGAAACGCCACCCATTCCTTATCTTCAGAGATGCTGCCTGTCCTGCTGAGGTACTCCAGCTTTTTGAGTCTATCTTCAGGATCATTGGAGAAGATGGATAGGTGATGTTTCAGGTGGGCACCCTTCTTCAGACTGTTCTGACTCACTAAGTTACTTCAGATCTTTGTGCCCAGCTTTGTAAACCAGCACATGCACTTCCTTGTTTCACAGGCTTTTAAAGTTATGACCTTCATTCTGAAGGATGTTGAGAGAGTTTATTTGTCATTTTCCGCTGTGTTTTTATGTTTTTATTGATCATTTATCTGAAGTTGTATTGCTATTGTGTTGCTATTTTATTGCTTGATTGTTGCTTTAATATTGCTCCAATAAATGTTTGTGCTTTAGATGTTATATTGTCTGAGTGTCCTTCTCCATCCTTGAAGCCTTGTTTCCAATAACACACATGCAAAGTGTAGGAAAGAACTGCACAAGCTGGTTTAAATGGAAGATAGACACAAAATGCTGGAGTAACTCAGTGGGACAGGCAGCATCTCTGGAGATGTTTCGGATCGAGATCCTTCTTCAGACTGAAGAAGGGTCTCGACCCGAAACATCTCCAGAGATGTTGCCTGTCCCGCTGAGTTACTCCAGCATTTTTTGTCTTTCTTCGACACACACAAAGTCTCTGTTATAGGAAACCAGTTGGGTTACTAATCCAGGGGCAGCAAGTGGCACAGTGGTAGAGTTGCTCCCTTACTACACCATTGAACCAGTGTTCGACCCTGGCTACGGGTGCTGTCTGTACGGAGTTTGTACATTCTCCTGTGACTTGCGTGGGTTTTCTCCGGGAGCTCCGGTTTCCTCCCACACTCCAAATATGTACAGGTTAATAGTTTAATTGTCTTCAGTAAAAATTGTAAATAATCCCTAGTGTGTGTAGGATAGCGCTGGTGTACGGGGATCGCTGGTCGGTGTGGACACGGTGTGCCGGAGGGCCTGTTTCTGCACTGTATCTCTAAAAACTAAAAAAACTCAAACTATATTAAATTGCCCTGATACTAGAATTACAAAATGGTGTTGCTGTATTAACAATAATTAGTTCTAATCGCCTGTCACCTTCACCAAGGCAACGATCAAAGTGTGAGTGATGCTTCATTGCACCGTCTTCCATCTGATATGACCTGCTCATTTAAAAATTAGTAAAAGGCCTGTCCCACTTGGCGATATTTTCGGTGACTGCCGGCATCATTGACTGATGTATCAAGTCACTGAAATATCCGCGGCATGATGACATATGACACGTTTTTTCGAGTATTGCAACATTTTTTTGTCGCCACTGGATTTTGAAATGTTCAAAATCTTTTGGCGACACTGATATGACGCCGAAAAAATCGCCGTGGGACAGGCCCTTTAATGCTTTCATGATGTTCCCTGGAGCAAAGGAAATGCACCAACGGAGAGTTTGTAGCAGTTCAGATGGATTGAAAACAAGATGTCAAGGAATCAAACACTTTTCTGTAAACATTTAATTTCATTTAAAGAGAAATAATATTCTATTGGATCTGAAATGCTACACAAAAGGGGTGGTGCTGTGCCACAGCAGTGGAGTTGCTGCCTGTTGTGTATTTAGATGCTTAGAACAGACTTGAATAAGGCTCGGACATGGGAGTAATCTTACAAGCTTCTTTACTGCAGGACGCCACCTTGAGTCTCCCCGTGCATTAGCGTACTTGCACAAGACATCACAAGACACTAATTATATATGCTAATTAGGCAGGTAATCCATAACACTCCTCCCCCTTTAACTTGGAGGCAGGTAATACCATTTCTATTACATACACCGCACTCCTACCCTACAAGTAGGAGTTCTACACTCCTACAAGTCCATTTCACCTGTATGGTATATGCTCTTTTCCTACCCGTCATTGAATAATACACAGTTGCACAATGGTATTATACTTAAACCAAATACATTACCCCTTGCTTTATGAGTTATAATTTTCTGGTTCATGTATTTGTTTTGTTTTCCTCTTTGTAGGTGGGATCTGACCCATGGCTGCAAGTTTTCGTGTTCTAACAGCTTCCTCTGTTGTTCAATTCCCATTCTCTGCTTACTTATCTGCTCTTGGTGTTTCGTGAGATTCTGCAATGCATAACCCTTTGTCCATTGCTCAGTGAAGGAGGCTCCATGCTGGACTATAGTGAAGTGTACTAATCGCAATCGGCCCTGCATACTTTTGTCTTGACCGACAAGCCTCTCTTCTTTAGACTTTTCTATTAGCAGCTTTCTACTCTTTGTCACACATTTATTCAATCTTTCCTTGCATCGTTCAAGCCTTTTCTGTTGTTCATCTACTCGTCTTCTTAAGTCACCTTTCTGGTTCTTTATCAAGAAGTAGGATCTATATTGTCTTTGCAATACAACACTGGCTTTCCTATATCATTTAAGCTTTTTGTATAGTTTAAGCTTTTTCTGTAGTTCATCTACTTGTCCACTTAAGTCACATCTCTGGTTCTTCATCAAGTAAGATCTATATTGTCTTTTCACTACAACACTGGCTTTGATTTGTGCTCTGCTTAGTTTTCTTGCTTCATAAGCACGGTAGTGACACTGCACTACAATTGTTGTATCTTTCCATTTGAGGAAGTCTTTCCTATATCATTTAAGCCTTTTGTATCGTTTCAGCCTTTTCTGTTGTGCCTTTATTTGTCTTTTTAAGTCTTTCCTATACCAACTCCTACGGAGTACTGACTGCACTTTTACAGTAGGTCTCTTTTGCTTAACCCACTGCCTAACCACCATACTCTTGTAGGCAATTTGAATGGTAATAGTTGCATCCCTCATTGACTGATATTGCAAAAACTGGGAATGCAATATTTTGCATGCTTTGTACCATCTCTGGATCGAAATGACAGCTTGACGCACAGCTTTGTAGTGTACCCGTAATCGGTAACCACGGTATGCTGCTTGCAGAGTGACTACAGCCACCTTTTACATCAAGAAATGCTTTCTTGTAATGCACATTCTTATGAATGACTTAATACAGCGTGCTGCCTTGATTTTCTCAACCAATACTCTGCCTATGATCCCGCGGAATAAGGCCTGAATACAAACCACTGATTTTCTCAAACTATTATACTATCTCACTTGGACATTTCTTATCTGGCAAGCTCTGTATCGTTGCTGTACCGCAATGGCAGACCAGCGTAGTTTCTTAAAATACTGACGCTGTTTATGCATCTGATAATAAGTCTATGACCTTGGCAGATTTGTGCATGCACCGCAATTGCTTTTGAACAAGCATTCCTCAGTAAGCTGCCTGAAGTTGTACAACACTGCTGCGTACCTTCATGTAAGTTTTGCGATCACTTACAATTTGAAGGTGTGCCCTATAATGGGTTTGCACTATTATAGCTGCCCTTCTCATTGCCTTGTATTGACGGTATACTCTATGCATTCTAAATGCTGCTTGTATTACCGTTGTGCCTTCTGTTTGTTCCGGATCTCTCTCCGTACCTTCATACGGGTACGGATCTCTCTCTGTACCTATGTTTCTATACCCCTGAATGCAGCTTGAATAGCTAGGGTTGCTCTTTGGATGGCAATTTCCCTTTTCCTTTCTCTTCTTTTCCTTTGCCTTTTCCCTTTGGCCTTTTCCCTCTGCACTTGACCTTTGTCACTTGGCACTTGACTTGTATCCCTTTACACTTGACCTTGGTCCCTTTGCACTTGACCTTGGTCCTTTTGCACTTGACCTTTGTCCTTTTGGATTTGACTTTTGTCCTTTTGCACTTGACCTTTGTCCTTTGAGGGACTCCCTGCCCTCTTTAGTTCAGGCTCCTTTCCTCTGGATGCCCTTGGAGGTTTTGCCGAGAAATTACCCATTAATACCTCCTTACACTCCTCGTACGTTTTCTCTGTGGGCTTTGCTGGCAGCAGTAACGTACATAAGGTGTGATAACCCTCTCTTCCTAATCCTAATATGAACCATGCTCTCTTCTTCTCCTCTGTAGTGATATCATTGGAAATGAACGAAGCCTCCAAGACTTCAGTCCATTTCTCAAAATTGCACCCAGATTCTAACTTTCCAATCGTTTGAAAAGCCATGCTACCTGTTGCTAATAAGGTGCAATATTCAGGTGCTCCTGTACAGACAAACCACTGATTACTTCAAGATAATAAAACACATATCTCCTGTACAGCCAAGACAGTGACTTCTGCCCTGGACTTTAATCCTTTTACATTCTAAGATATTATCCAGCTCACTGTCTATTACTTAATCTTATAATAATAGATTTATACTATTTTACTTCGGAGTCACGTGAGTGACTACGTGAAGACCCTGCCAGTACGCATGTGTGTTATTTCGTCTATCGCATTGCGTGACGACTGGCAGGATGGACGTGATTCTCCTGCCAGCAACAGACCTGGGGTAAGTTTTTAAAAAGCTTTTTCAGGTTTTTCATCTTCTTGCAGGAACCTCCACTTAGAGGTTCTGCTAAAAGTCTGGGGCAAAGTCGGGACTAGGGGGAACCCCAGTCACGAACTTCCAGGGAACCCTGGTCACGGGGATGCCTGCCCACAGACCAAGTCGCTCGGGAGACCGCGGTACGCGGGGAGCGGGCGGCGGTGGATTTGCCTACTGAGCCACTGGGGGTGGAACCAATGGCTTCATATTGGTGCCGGGGGCAACTGGAGAACCACTCCGGAGACCGCAGAACTCGGGGAGTGGGCGACGTTGAATGCGCCTTCCGAGCTGCTGGCAGAAAACCAGCGGCTTCACATTGGTGCTGGTGGCACCCAGAGCAGATACCCCCCCCCCCAACATTGCAAATTGCGGCTATCCCTTTTATAGGGACCGCGGGGATATCCCGGCTGTAGTTACTGCGGAGATACCCAGCTCAGGGGGGGGAAAGCCCCGACTGGAGAACATCGCGGAGAAGCCCTGCTATAGGGACCACGGAGGTAAAGTTCGGGGGAGAAATACCCGACATGGAAACCTTTCTACAAGGACCACAGAGGGAACCCCAGCTGCAACAACTACGACCAGGAGACCAGGCTCGGGCGGAGCGTTGCCCCAGCAGCAGAAGGTTTAAAACAGGACATGCAGGTAAAATCCTAACTCAAAGGTTGTTTTGTGCTATTTTATGAGAATGTTACAGGAATGGACCGCATCCAGACTGACTGAGGAGGACCGCGGAATTGCGGGCAGTCAGCAGCGGCAGGCTGCACCTGGATCGCTATTGATCAGTCTCCGACCTGGCACCTGCACAGTCGGATTCGACGCCACAGACTGCCGGGAAGGCCAAGCAGAAGTCGGACAGGCCCGAAGACTCGGACGAGTCGGGCTGTGAAGACTCACCGCCGGCGGGAGTGACTATGATCGCATATCCCGCATGGAGCGGTTGATGGAGCTGATACTCCAATGTGATATGCTCCGGTATATGGAGTTCTAGTCACCATGGGGTCCTAGGATGCCTATGGCAGCACCTTATCGAGGGCTGCATAATGCATCTCCCTCGACAGAGGGAAGCGTTAGGAGTCACTTCTGGGCTGACTCTGAAGACTGAAGATACCACAAGTGTGCTCAGGGTGCAGGAATAACACAACCAGCAGTAGGAGAAGGCTGAGAATAACAACTACCAAATACCCAACACCAGGGAACTGTATTTCGCTCAGTGTCCCTGCAGTGAACAGCTATCAGGGTGATACTGCCATTTGGGCAACCTGATGAAACAAGTCAAGAAGCTCGACAAGGGCCGTTGGGCTCATGAAGGCCACATCATCACGCAAGACCTCACATCTCCAGCAGCAGCACCCCTACGCACCCACCAGCAAACCACGATACACTGAAGCTGGTGAAAGCTTGAAGGCCTTACAACCAGGACAAAGGTCTTTTTAGGCCACAGCCCAGAACGGTCTTCCTGGAAGATGCACCAACCCCGTACTCGAGCTCCTCTACCTCCCAGGAGCAGAAGTGCAAAATCATGCACCCATGGTTGAGGCAGCTCCTGGGTCAGGTTGCATAAGTCCTCCCATTCGGATGTGTATGGATGAAGCTGATAGAGGCAACTCCTGGAAGTTCCCCATCCAGCAGTGGGAAGGTAGGGAGCCATATCATGATGTGTCCTGTCACGGATACAAGTTGGTAATATTTACACTGGTTTGAATATTTACCCTGGTTTGGGATAACATAAGATTAGTTTATACTGCACAACAGGTATGGTTGGAGTTGCCTTTCAAGGCAGGCTCACAATATGGGATGTGGACTGATCATTGTCAACAGCCTCAAACCGCAAGTGCAGTATAGACATTTCTGAATAACCTCCATGTGATCATTTCCGCTCACAGGGTTCAGAGATAATTGAAATTTAACTGGATGCAATGAGACACTCAGTAGCGTTGTAAAATGGGCTAACTTCAGTTTCCAGATTATTTACCAAATCACTACAATCAGTGCTTTGACTGCACAGAGCTAACAAATAAGTGTTATGGCCAATCTGGATGATATTGAACATACTGAATTTTACTAAATTAGCCTATCGGCCACATAGCTATATTTGATAAATTGGGGTTCTAACCCGTCCAGTTAAATTTAAATCAAACTGATACCAACTGAAACCTGTGAAAATTGATTATTGGAATACAATCAATCCATTTATTTGTCTGGGATTCGGCTCTGAGACAAAAGATTAGACATCTGCTATTTGCAGCTGAAACTATCAAAGTCACAATGGTGGACGAACAGTATTCAGCGTTGCTCCACTAAACCTCTCATCCGTAAATCATCAGTCATTCACAAACTGATGCTATTGCTCAAAGATGGGGAATTTACTAATACCATCTCTAGTTACGGAGGCAGATGGGATTAGCACAAATTATGAATTGGTCAGTCATGGTATCAACTGCCAATGGACACCAGGTGCGTTTTGTGCATTAAAGGGTGTGTGAATATGCATAATCTGCATGCACAAGTCCTAGGTGATACACTTTGGTGGTGGAATATGTTAATCGCTAAGGTACAATCAAATCAAAGTATCCGGTGATAGTTTTACCTAACCGCATTCAGCACTGGTGTATCATCATGCAAATCAATGACAACACAGAATGAATGTGCGATCACAAGGTATTTAATGACATTGTGAATCGATGGAACACTAACGATCGAGATGCTTGCATCCAGGCTCAATCACCAGTTGCAAAAATACGAGGCATATCAGTGGCGAAGGGTGCATTCTCACTACACAAGGGAGGAATGGTCTTTTATGTCTTCCTCCATTTGGCCTCATAGGACGGGTCATGCAAAATTCACGCTTCCGGCTTTTCATAGTGCCTGCCTGGGTGATTTACCCATGGTTCCCGCTAATGTGGGGAATGAGCATAAAACCTTACATGGTTATTTCTGGGCACAAAGATGCTGGTTCAGTTGTGATGTTGAAACCATCCTCTGCATGATATAGTCAATTTATTGGCTTACAGACTCTGAGAGACCGGTCCTGCGGCTCAGGTTGTCAAACCTAAAGCATTGGGATTGCTCACTGCAAATTGCAGGGATAGCATCAAATAGCAGCATTCCTCATAGGAGATGGGAAGTATTGTTTATGCTTCTTTACATTTAATTCGGCACGGATGACTGACATCTTGAAATTCAGTCTTATGGGATTCTAACATTGTTAATATTCCATTTATTGTGCCTGAAGTACCTCCTCATCATTTGGCTGCGGTGAACATAAACCACTCTGTCCGGTCTCACCCTCTGACATCTAGATTATGAAGGGTATCATCAACATAAAACCTCCCAGGTCTAGGGATGCAGAGATATGGGTTGTTAACATTGTGCTACGTCACTTCGCCGATGGGCACCAGCAACATCCCTGTCCTTGGTCAAACTCACTTACTAGTGGTTATGCCATGGTGTTGAGTACAGTGCTACGGGTCCAGTCATTGCTGCACTGGATAGGATGATCATATATGTGGGCTATAATAAACATGTTTTGTTCATGATTAGTCAAGCAGAGTAGACAGGGACATAAGACCAAACTAGATGTTGCATATCCCATGGACCTTGGGTTGTGTGTGATCATGCATCTACACCAGTATGTCAAGGTCCTTAAGAGTCTTATAGACTCTGACTAGCTATATTGTTAGTTACATAAACCTCGTTTGAAGGAATCACTACAAACCTTCTCCAGAGGATTAAATGGGTCTGGCATATACTGGAGTGAACATTGACATTTTGAGTCTCACTCCACCAGGACCGCTATACCTCAGCAGCAGGGTTATGGACCATTCCTAGCGACTGCAGGATGGTCAAACTATTGATCTGTCCAAATATTCAGATCAAACTCATTGCCAGATTGGGGGTATTTGCCAACTCTATGTTAGGTATGTCTCCTCCTGGTTGAGGGAGGTTACTATTGCACTATTGTTCATTAATAGCATCAACATGTCTATATCAATGTCATGTTTGAATGCAATATTAATATTCACTCATCATTGGCCTACTGATGCAGTGTATGACGCCTGGACTTGTTTTCCATGGCATGAAATCACAGAGCTTTAAAATCTTCATGTAGTCACTCACGTGACTCCGAAGTAAAATAGTAAGATTAAACGAGAACTTACCAGTTTGAAGTTTGATCTTTATTTTATGAGGAGTAACGTTGAGGGATTACGTGCCCTCCGCTCCCAGCCCTCTATCATAAAGGTCAACTGGTATTATGGTTCTCTTATCTTACTATGTTCAGTTCAATAACTGTTGCCTGTGATTTCACACCGCTTCTTTGAAGATTGACACGCATGCGTACTGGCGGGGTCTTCACATAATCCCTCAACGTTACTCCTCATAAAATAAAGATCAAACTTCAAACTGGTAAGTTTTCGTTTAATCTTACTATTAACCCACATTTGCTGTCAATAGCAACTAGAACATTTTAAACATATTCTTCCTATGCACACATTTCCTATTCATAACAGTCCAATGCATTACACATCTAACAGTCCTGCTTCTACTGTAACAATGCATTACATTCACAGAGAGATTTTATTGTGAAGGATTTCACTGCTCCAGCTTGCAGCCTGTGGAATCTGGTGAATCCTCGACATCCAGTGCTGCTTTAGCTGGCTCCCCCCCCGGGCTTCACTGTTACTTTTAAACACCGCTGGCCACTACGGACCTCCGATGCTACTGCTGGCTTGCTTGCCTGCTGTCCTTCCTCTCCACCACTGCTCCGCCGACTTGCCTGCCCGCTGTCTCCACAGCCCTTCTGGCTGCTACTGGACCCGCTGTACGACTCGTCGCTGGCTCCCGTGGTCACCCTGCGGAAAGTGAAGGTAAGTCACTGCTCGTTTCTGCTGCTGGTCCCCGCTGCTCCAAGCGTCGGGACTGTGCCTCTCAGCTTTCTCAGATTTCTCCACTCTCGGCCGTCTCCCATGACCGGGCTTTCTCTGCTTCACTCCCTCAACAGGGCTGACTCTGCTCCCAACCGGGCTGAAGTGCTTCAGTGCTATGTCCTCCTTCTCTTGCGCGGACCCACTCTTCGCTCGGGGCCAGACTTCCTTTCACGTCCAGGCTTTCCCCGCTCTTGGCCGTTCCTTGCGACAGGGCTTCTCGGCTTCTCTCCGCTTCTCTCGCGGGCCTGTCCGCTTTTCTGCTCACGGTCGGGCTGACTCTGCTCTCGACCGGGCTTTCTTTACTTTCTCCCCCCACCGGGCTGTCTGTTCCCAGTTGGGTTGAAGACTCAGCCTCTGTCGGTGGCTCTCTGAACCTGTCCGTGGCCTACACGGTACAAGGCCCTCACCCAACGTTGGTGGCTGCTACTGGAGCTGGCCGTGGGCTACATGGTCCTCTTTCATCGGTGGCTCTCGGGACCAGTTCATGGCCTTCACGGTACTAGGCCCTCACCTGACGTCTGAGGCTGGCCATGGGCTACACAGTCTTCTTTAGTCGGTGGCTTTTCCAGACCTGTCCGTGGCCTTCACGGTACTAGGCCCCCACCCGACATCTGTGGCTGCTGCTTGGGCTTGGCTGTGGGCTGCACAGCCCTGGATACATTCCAGGTAAGCTGACACCGTGCTCGGTGACCCTTACTGCCCCTGCTTGTTTTCCTAGCTCTTCCCTGAGCTTTTGCTTCCCGTTCCTACCTTTTTTTCTTTTTGGCGCCAATTCAAAACCATTTGGCTTGGTGCTGTTCCACTTGTTTCCAAATACTACTATTTTTAAACTTGTTTTCGATTCTTCTTGCTGGCCTTGTTCGTATCTTTGTTCTTTCATCCTCGTCGCCAATTGTTGTGTATTTAGATGCTTAGAACAGACTTGAATAAGGCTCAGACACAGGAGTAATCTTACAAGCTTCTTTACTGCAGGACGCCACCTTGAGACTCCCCGTGCACATGCGTACTTGCACAAGATATCACAAGACACTAATTACATATGCTAATTATCACATACCTAACACTGCTCTCCAGCGTCAGAGGCCCTGGTTCGATCCTTACTACGGGTGCTGTCTGTGCGGAGTTTGTACATTTTCCCTGAGACCGTGTGGGTTTTCTCCAGGTTCTCCGGTTTCTTCCAACATTCCAAAGACATGCAGGTCTATTGGTTAATTGGATTATTTAAATTGTCCCTATTATGTTCGTAAGTGATAGGAGCAGAACAAGGCCATTCAGCCCATCAAGTCTAATCCGCCATTCGATCATGACTGACCTATCTCTCCCATCTCACCCCATGCTCCTGCCTTCTCCCCTGATAACGGTACAATCTCTGCCTTAAAAATATCCATTGACTTGGTCTCCATAGCCTTCAGTGGCAATGAATTGTGATACTGTATGATACAAAACAATAAGACTTTATTAATTCCAGAAGGGGGATTGGTCTGCCTAGAGTCATAAAACACAACAAGATACATAAAACATAAAATTAAAGTGACAAGTGGAAACTCCAGGATTGGGGATGTGCAAAGATTGAGGAGGGGAAGAGGGAGTCAGTCTACCCCACGACAGAAGGGGGAAGAGTTGTACAGTTTGATAGCCAGAGGGAAAGAGGATCTCCTGTGGCATTCTGTGCTGCATCTTGGTGGAACCAGTCTGATTGACCAGTGTGTCCTGGAGGGGGTAAACTATATTGTCCAAGATGCTCTGCAGTTTAAGGAGCATCCTCCCTTCCAAGACCTGATGTGCGGGTGATTGGTGGTCGACATGGACTCGGTGGGCCGAAGGGCGTTTCCACACTATATCTCTCAACTAAACGAGGAGGTAGTTCTTCAGTTATCATTTCCCTGATACCTCTGCACGGCACCGTATCGGTTTTAACATTGACCGAGACTGCCTTGTTTTTGAATGGCCACATTGGAATGAGCCTCCGTATCACCACGCTTTGCAACCCTGTGAATCTGAAGAAGGGTCCTGACCCGAAACGTCGATTGTCCATTCCCCCCCATAGATGCTGCCTGACCATCTGAGTTACTCCAGTACTTTGTGTTTTGCTCAAGGTGCCAGCACCTGCAGCTCCGCTAATCATTCCGCCCAGTGTTCCTGAACTCTTCATCAATCAGGGCATTGATTTCAGGAGTTGGGATAGATTCACCAGAAACCGCAAACACTGGAATCTTGGGTAAAACACAACGTGCTGGAGGAACTCAACAGGACAGGCAACATCTGCAGAGGGAATGGACAGACAATGTTTCAGATCGGGGACTTTCTTCATATGAGCACAGGAAATGGGATGTTAAATTACAGTCGTACAAGATGCTGGTGAGGCCACACTTGGAGTACTGTGCTTGGAACGAGTTTAGATGGGACACCTTGGTTGGAGTGGACACGTTGGGCCCTCTGTCCATGCCTTACGACTCTATGACTCTCTAACATTCTCTGCACTTTAAAAATACTGAGCTCCGAAACCTGTCACATGCATCAATGTTTCCAAGGTCTATGAAGGGGTGTGTTTTTCATTAATAGACCGATAACTGTGTGCTGATCAAAGATTAAAGTTTCAACTGCAGGCATTGACCATTTTCTTTGGACCATTTTCTTTTACCCAAAGTTTTTAATGTCTCCAATCGGGAATTGGAGATAACATCTGACCTTGAAGTTGGACTCCAGATTTAGTGTCTGCTTCTAAGTCACTGGAGCCTGTAACAAAGGTGATTTAATTTGGCTGCACAGAATTGCTAAAGTTTCATGCAACCACAATTGCAATGAGTGGATGGTTTACTATTAATTGGAGCTTTTTTTTTGGATACAGTTTGACTCAGTTACAGTGGGGCCCAGAGTTTAGTTTAGTTTAGAGATCCTTCAGCCCACTGAGTTCATGCCGACCTGCGATCACTCATTCTATCCTACACACTAGGGGCAATTTACAGAGGTATTTTACAGAAACTACAAACTTGCATGTCTTTGGAATGTGAGAGGATGATTCCACGTGAACTGGAGAAAACTCACGCAGTCATGGGGAGAACGTAGAAATTGCACACAGACAGCACCTGTAGTCAGGATCAAACCCGGGTCTTTGATGCTGTGGTGGTGGTGCTGCCCTGGCAGCTGCGGCTCGCCTGCAGTCCGTCTGGTTTTTTTCTTTTTTCTTTTTTTTGTTGTTTTTGTCGACTTCGGGGCTGCGATGGCGGCGACTCGACTTCGGAGCCTTGGAGGCTCGGCCGCGGGCCCAGTGGCCGACATCGTCGGGAGCTCGCAGGTCAAAAATTGTCCGGAGCTCCAGCAACAACAGCTTCGTCCGCTGGACTGAAGGGCGGCTGCCTTGGCAGCTTCGACCGTCCCGGGCCGCGGAATTTGAACCGGCGCGTTCACGGAGCTCGGACTTATTTACCATCACAATATCGGAAGCCTGATCGCCTCAGCGCAGAGGGAGAACAAGGAGGGAAGAGACAAGGACTTTAAGACTTTTGCCTTCCATCACAGTGAGGAGGACTGGTGGTCTCGCTGTGGTGGATTTTAAATCTGTGTTTATTGTGTGTTTTTTGTTATTTTATTCTATGTTATGACTGCAAGGCCAGAAATTGCGTTCAGACTGAAAGTTCTGAATGACAATAAAGGATATTTGACTTGACTTGTAAGGCAGTAACTCTACCGCTGTGGCACCGTGCCACCCCAATGATAGCTGTTTTATGATTGAATTGGCCCAATGCATAGTTGTGATTGTGGCTTTTCCTGGGAGGGTCACAGTCATTAGATGAAGATGCAGCAGAGAAGCGGGGGGCAGGATGAGGCTCCAATCAGGGATTTAGGACCCTGGTGATGACTCTCTCTGTGTGGCATAGAGCAGGGAGACCTCCCTCAGCTCACCACACTGCAGATCTTCATCCATCCTGACATGTTGTAGCCCCTGGGACCGAACACTGAATTTACCAATTTCAGATAACCAGCCTTTCTAGTTTGTTACAGTGCTGATGTAAGGTCCACCACCCATAACATTTTCTGTTCCCTTTATTATTGTTACTCATGTGCATATCATTCATTCATTTGTTCAATATCTCTCTACATCACCATCTATATATTTTGTTTCCCTCTCCCCTGACTCTCAGTCTGAAGAAGGGTTCTGACCCGAAATGTCACTTATTCCTTTCCTGTAGAGGATCTCCAGATATCACTTCCCCAGAGATCCGTTGAGTCACTGCAGCATTTCATGTCTATCAGCTATAATAGTAAGATTAAACGAGAACTTACCAATGCTAGCCTCCTGGTATGAGGGAGCAAAGGGCAGATCACAAGACACTGTGGAGGAGGTACCTGTCCTTTGTCCCCGGGAGCGCTGCTGTTCCCGGTGGACCATCTCCTCCAGGAGCTGCTGAATGCAGCTCAGGCGGCTGTCTTTCCTCCGCTTTGGTGGAGACATGTTCCCCCTCCGACGAATCGGAGATGACCGGCCGATTGGTCTTCCTGGCCGCTTTCCCAGTCCGCCGTGCAGGCTCTGGCGAGACTGGGCTTGGCTCGGTCTGGGGGATAGCGAAACCGCTCTGCGAGCGACGCTGCCGCCGGTTGCTGCCCCGCTGGTAGAGTTGGAGCGGGGCAGTTTCTCTTTGAGAGTTTTCTGCGCTGTGACATGTTTTCTGAAAGGCTGCAAAACACAACTGCAACTCTCCTCTGTTATTCCAATGCCCAAGAGCCGCTCCTGCAGCTCAGGCAGCTGTCTCTCCCCCTGTTGGGTGGAGAGACGTCCCCGTCCGATGTCGGAACCACCGGCCGGTTCTTGCATATACATCCAACCCGCTGCTCAGGCGCTAGCGGGGCTGGGCCTCGGTCGCGGTTTCGGGGTAGCGGACCGCCCGGTAAGCGGTCCTACCGCCTGTTGCTGTCCCCGCAATGAAGACGCTCCTCCGTGGTCGAGCGGGCAGGTGCAGGCGGCTGTCTTTCTACCTGGGGGTGGAAAAAACGTCCCGTCCTTCGAGTCGGAACCACCGCCCCGACGCCTCTGTGGCGTTCTTCCCAGCCCGCTGCTGACGGGATGGGCTTGGCGCAGTGTCGGGAGCGGAGCGCTGGTTAGCGGTCCTGCCGCGGTGATGCTGCCCCCGCGATGGAACGGTCTTCCGTGGAGTCGAGCGGGGGCAGGACTGCACCGTTGTTGCCCCCTGGATGAAGGTGAGTCGTGCGGGGACAGGTCTCCCTCGTTGCTGCCCCCGCGAGAATGGGCTCGAGCGGGGACAGGTCTCTCTCTCACCGTTGCCGCCCCTGTGTGGAGTGGCACCGGCACCGGCACAGCTCCCTGTCCGTGGACCGCAGCGTGTGCGGTCCCGGTGGTGTCTTTCCCCCCTTCCGCGAACGGAACACTCCTTCCCCGGAGCGCTTGCGTGTGGAGTGGCACCGGCACAGCTCCCTGTCCGTGGACCGCAGTCCTACGGGGAACAAACAGACGCGAGGGGCTGTTAGAATGAAGGTAAGTACTTACCTAAAGCTTCGTCTTTCAGGTTGTAGCGGGAGCCCTGACTCCCGCCTGCCGCTGTTGCCTGCTGAAACGTAATGCCGCGCATGCGTACTGGACGGGTTCTTCACGTAGTCACTCACGTGACTCCGAAGTAAAACAATAAGTTTAGTTCAGAGGCACAGTGTGGAAACAGGCCCTGCAGCCCACCGGGTCCACACCGACCAGGGATCACCCGTACACCCATTCTATCCCACACACTAGGGGCAATTTACAGAAGTAATTTATAGAAGCCAATTAAACTATAAACCTGCATGTCTTTGGAATGTGGGAGGAAACCGGAGCACCCGGAGGAAACCCACACGGTCACAGGGAAAACGTACAAACTCCGCACAAGCAACATCTGTAGTCAGGATCGAACCGGGGTCTCTGGCACTGTGAGGCAGCAGCTCTTCCGCTACACCACCGCACCACCCTAATGCAACTTAATTAATGCAGCTTTGCTTCTCTGAAGTGGCTTGTTGATTTGCTGAGTATTTCCAGCATTCTCTTTTGCTTCAGACACCACTGCTTCCCATCTCTCACTATCCCACTGTGGCCTTTTATCCACACGATCATCTATTAACTCGGCTGCACAAAGAGTGAGATGTCAAGCGATAATCCCGGTCTCCATCCTGTCAAAGACATGCCATGTGTTCTTTCCACCCTCTCTTCCTGTTTAACTTAAACACATTGGCATGGGATTCTGAACAGCTATAAGATACCAACACACCAGCCAGGAGTAGCACCACAATCTGCTGCAGCAGGAGGTCGAGCACAGCATGTAATGCGCAGAAGCATTCATCTCTGGAGGTGAACAGACCCTCCATTGTCCAAATGATTTGAAAGCAAGGGGCACTCCTTCCAACAGAGGGGCCTCATTGAAGCCAGAGTGTACGGCAATGATGGGAAACCACACAAGAGATGATGGAACTCTGTGAGGACCAAGGAGTCACACAGGTTCAAGCTCCTGAAAATAAAGAGGTCACATGGACCTTGGTTGGGAGTGGGGTGGAACATATAGGATTGTCTACCCACACTACAGGGGCAATGAGAGAGGGGAGTGAGGGAGGATCAGAGGAAGGTTCACCACAGTGACGGTGGGTTATGACGACTGTAAACATCCCAATTCATGACCAATTCATCTTAAGCAACACTTCTACTGAAGGTTCTTGATAAAGGCTGGGATCTGGGGTGGGCTGGAACCAGGGACCAGGTGTTGGGGAGGGGGTGAGGGGGGAGGGTGGGGTGGGAGGAGTCAGGGGGTGGGCTTGGGAGCAATACGTCCCACCAACATGTGATGAGAGGCAAGCCATTCTGCAATCACATGGTGCTTGGGGAAGGCTGGGTGACGTTTAGCCGTTACCTGAGCTCTGCTTTCTGCTGCAGCCGAAGGGAAAATGACGTGGTCTCAATGGCTTAATCTCACTCAGACAGCTAGTCTTGGTGAAGGAAGGAAACAAGTTCTTCACTTGCCAGTTGTCGATGGAGATACTGGGCGGCATTCTCCTTATCCACCAAGTGTGTGTTTTGTGAGCTGGAATAAAACATCCTAGAATATTAACGTGCAGATGTAGGGGTGGGCATGGGAAAGGTGGAAGCAGGTGGGGTTGAGGGGGGGAGAAGGGTCCCAACTCAAAAGATGATCTGTCCATTTCTTCCACAAATGCTGCCCAAGCTGCTGAGATCCTCCAGGGCTTTGATTGTTGCTGGGGAATAAGATGGTGGCAGAGAGCGACTGTGACACTCTGCACCCTCCTCTCCAAGTCTCTTACCCCCTTACCTTAAAGCTACAGTAAGCCCCCTGTTATTAGACACCACTGCTATGTGCGCAGCTAATAAAGTTATTTTTGAAGCCATGGGTGAAATGATGGGAACTGGAACCAATGAGTGCACTTTGTCTCTTTTAACCGGAAGCTCCACTCCGTCTCCCCCACACCCCCGACATCACGTGACCCCCTGAACCGCTCGTCTTCAGGTGGAGAACATTCTAGAAGTGAGATCATACGTTTCCTGATTTCTGTGCTGAGATTCCCCACAATGAATTTAAGATTAGGACAGCTTGTTCTTGGTTGTACCAACCTCTCACATAGCTAGGAGAAAATAGTTTGGTTTGGTTTTGCTTAGTTTAGTTTAGTTTAGCTTAGTGATACAGCGCAGTGGTCCACCGAGTCCGCACCGACCAGCGATCCCCGCACATTAACACTGCCCTACACACACTAGGAACAATTTTTCATTCATACCAAGCCAATTAACCAAACCTGTACATCTTTGGGGTGAGGGAGGAAACCGAAGATCTTGGGGAAAAAACCCACGCGGGTCAGGGGGAGAACATACAATCTCCGTACAGAGAGCGTCCGTAATCAGTATCGAACCCGGGTCTCTGGCGCTGTGAGGCAGCAACTCTACCACTGAGCAACCATGCCGCCCTTGGTTGCATATATAATTCACAAACCTTTTAACATTCTATAATGTCTCAATCTGCATCCATGCCAAGTTCACCAGTTTGTCCCTGCAATGTAAACGTCTGCACCCCACCTGTCTCTGGGCCACAACTTGCCAAGGTGAGCACACCTCTGGTGCACCCAGAGCTCATGAGTTCACATTCATGTCATAGATGGACTGATCCATCTTTTCCTCTCAACCCCATTCTCCTGCCTTCTCCCCAATACCTATGACAGCATCTCTGGAGAAAAGGAATAGGTGACGTTTCGGGTCGAGACCATTCTGAAGAACATCCCCCCCACACGCCCAGAACCCTCCCCCCCCCTGCTTTAAACAGCTTATGCCAGGTTTCCTGATTTGCCATCATTAAGAAGATGCCCTCATGCTTCTGTACCCTCGATTCTGGTGGTCATGGCTTCGCCGACACACGGAATCCGTCAACCCTATGTAGAAGGAATGGGTGACGTTTCTGTGGTCGAGACCCTTCTGTCTGCAGAAGGGTCTTGACCCGAAACGTCGCCCATTCCTTCTCTTCGGAGATGCTGCCTGTCCCGCTGAGTTACTCCAGCATTTTGTGTCTGTCTTCGATTTAAACCAGCATCTGCAGTTCCTTCCTGAGCAGCCCAATGTAGGTTACCTCTGTGACATGTGAGCTCCAGTTTGACTCGGACACTTACTTCTCTGTGAACGTGAACAGCAGATGACCATGATGGTCGCAAAGACCACGACGAAAGCCACTCCAGCGCCGACGGCCACACCGATGACGACTGCCAATGAGAGGGCCTCTGTGGGAAGAAATCACAGCGGGCATGACCAACTGCTGGTGAAACCTTGCCTGCTCTGACACGCCCCTCTATGCACCCAATAAACAATAGCCAGTAAGATGTCGACTTTATTTACTTGATTTAATTTCTTAGGAGGAGGCCATTTGGCCCTTCTTTTGATTAGCCAGCACAACCATTAAATGTGTTATGTTGTCATGGCTGTACAGCACTTTGGTCATCTTAAAGTGCTTAACAAAAAAGTTGGATTACCTTGATTGGACAATAGGTGCAGGAGGAGGCCATTTGGCCCTTCGAGCCAGCACAACCATTAAATGTGATCATGGCTGATCGTCCACAAACAGTACCCCGTTCCTGCCTTCTCCCCATATCCCTTGACTCCGCTATTTTTAAGAGCTCTATGTAACTGTCTCTTGAAAGTATCCAGAGAACCGGCCTCCACCGCCCTCTGATGCAGAAAATTCCACAGATTCACAACTCTCTGTGTGAAAATGTATTTCCTCATCTCAGTTCTAAATGGCTTACCCCTTGTTCTTAAACTGTGGCCCTTGGTTCTGGACTCCCCCAACATCGGGAACATGTTCCCAAAACGTCACCCATTCCTTCTCTCCAGAGATGCTGCGTGTCCCACTGTTACTCCAGCATTTCGTGTCTATCTGTGGTTTAAACCAGAGTCTGCAGTTCCTTCCTGTACATGCTCAATGCAGCATTTGGAAATCACAGCTAAACACAGTGCAGAGATTGTCAACGATTCACAGTCACATTTTCCCAATTCTCCCCTCTCATTCCAGGTACGAGGTACAGATGTTTGAAAACACTTACCTCCAGATTCAGGGACAGTTTCTTCCCAGCTGTTATCAGGCAACTGAATCATCCTATCACCAGCTATAGTGCGGTCCTGAATTCCCATCTACAGGCTCGGCGATCGTTTCGCTGAAACCTCCGCTCAGTCCGCCTTAATCTACCTGATCTCCCAGTTGCTAAACACTATAACTCCCCTTCTCACTCCGACACTGACCTTTCTGTCCTGGGCCGCCTCCATTATCAGAGTGAGGCCCAGCGCAAATTGGAGGAACAGCACCTCATATTTCGCTTGGGAAGCTTACACCCTAGTGGTATGAACATTGACTTCTCTAACTTCAAGTAACCCTTGCTTTCCCTCTCTCTCCCTCTCCTCTTCCTAGTTCTCCAACTAATATCCGACTATATTTTATCTCTGTTTGTTTTGCTGTTACCTTCTCCCAGCTAACAATGATCTATTCTATATTTTCCTTGATCTCCATTCCCTTTGTCCTATTTTCACGTGACACTTCTTTATCTATGTATCTCCCTCTCCCCTGGCATCAGTCTGAAAAAGGGTCTCAAACCAAAAGGTCACCCATTCCTTCTCTCCAGAGATGCTGCCTGACCCGCAGAGTTTCTCCAGCACTTTGTGTCTATCTAATTGGAGACCTTTGAACTATCTTTAATCAGACTTTATTGGACTTTGTCTTGTAGTAAATGTTATACTCTTTATCCTATATCTGTGGACTGGTTGATAGTAACCATTTAGTATTTACGCTGACTTCCGGTGGTAAAGGCGCTGCCTTGCCTTACTCACGATTGCTGCGGCGTGTGATGTCCATGTTATATCCTCAGAGATGTGGACTCCCAGATATTTAATATGTAAAAGAATATGTGTGTGTTTATGATTGTGTTTATAGTTTGTTTGGTTGTTTGTTTGTTTGTCTTTTTGCACAAAGTCCGCGAGCATTGCCACTTGTCATTTCACTGCACATCTCGTATGTGTATGTGATGAATAAACTTGACTTGACTTGACTTGACTTGAAAGCAAGCAACAAAAAAAGAGAGAGTGAGAGAGAGAGAGAGAGATAGATAGATAGAGATAGATAGATAGAGATAGATAGATAGATAGATAGATAGATAGATAGATAGATAGATAGATAGATAGATAGATAGATAGATAGCATGAGAATCATAAGTAGGATTAATGTACAGAGACTTTTCGCAGAGTAGAAGAATCAAGAACTAAAGTGCATAGGTTTGTGTTGAGAGGGGAAGATTGAATAGGATCCTGACGGGCACACAAGTCGGTGTAAGGAGTGAGTTGCCAGATTACGTTGTTTATTTACATGACAAGGGCAGGTTTGGGGGGATATGGGCCAAACGTGGGCAGCTGGGACTAGTGTAGCTGGGACATGTTGGACGGTGTGGGCAGGTTGGGCCGAAGGTCCTGTTTCCACACTGTATCACTCTATGACTCTAAGTACAGTGGTAGCCCCCCCCCCCCCCCCCCCCCTCGGTCATGACTGAACATGGGTGATGCATCCCAGTTTGCAGGCGACGTGTGGTCAGATGCAAGCCTGGGCCATGTCATATGGAGGACAGGCTGTTGCCCATGCAGCACATCCCCCCTCGCCATGTCACTGATCGATCCAAAGGAACGGCTGGGCCGTTACAGTTTGGCAACAGCGCCATCGCAGGAGCTGCCAGAGCAAGGTTGTAGACAACGACGAACTGCCTTAGGGGCTCTGACTCCGGATTTTCTTGACGTTTACTCCAGGAGCTTTTTCCATGACTGGATATGGCCACAAGGCAGTGGAGGTTTTAAATCAGAGATTTCCCTCTCCTAGATGGACCGCCTTCCCAGGCTGACGAGCCCCATCTGCCCGAGACTCATGGGGGCAGGAGCGTCTACCTTCCTGTGCAGGTCTATAGCACCTGCCCACAGCCCACTGCCCACACTCAAGTGCAACATCAACGTTTAAAGGACACTTGGACAGATACTTTATAAGGAAAGATTTAGAGAGATGTAGGCCAAATTTGGGCAAATGGGACCAGTTTAGATGAGGCATCTTGGACCAGTTGAGCCAAAGGACCTGTGCTGTTCTGTATGACTATGAGTCTACAGGGGAAGATTGATACTTGTGGTTTAAGTTAGCTTCAGCCCGGAAGTGTTTAAAATAAATGCAGAAAATGTTGGAATTACTCAGCGGGTTAGGCAGCATCTGTGAAGAGATCAGGAGAGGTAACGTTTGAGAACTTGGAAATATTGGGAGTGGAAAAACTTTGTTGGGAACATTGAGAAAGGGGAGGGGATGGCAAATAGAAGGAATGGGTTTTGCTGGGGAGGTGAGCAGGAGAGATCGCCTTCCTTCAGAGGTACATCCACCATTAGAGTCACAGTGTGGAAACAGGCCCTTCGGCCCAGCTTGCCCACACCGGCCAACACGTCCCAGCTATACTAGCTCCACCTGCCTGCGCTTGGTCTAAATCTCTCCAAACCTGTCCTATCCATGTCCCTGTCTAACTGTTTCTTAAACGTTGGGATAGTCCCAGCCTCAACTACCTCCTAGAAACATAGAAACAAAGAAAATAGGTGCAGGAGGCCATTCGGCCCTTCGAGCCAGCACCGCCATTCATTGTGATCATGGCTGATCGTCCCCTATCAATAACCCATGCCTGCCTTCTCCCTATATCCCTTGACTCCACTAGCCCCCTAGAGCTCTATCTAACTCTCTCTTAAATCCATCCAGTGACTTGGCCTCCACTGCCCTCTGTGGCAGGGAATTCCATAAATTCACTGGCAGCTTGTTCCATACACCCACCACCCTTTGTGTGAAAAAGATACCCCTCAGATTCCTATTAAATCTTTTCCCCTTCACTTTAAATCTACGTCCTCTGTGCAAGAGACTGTGCATCTACCCGATCTTTTCCTCCTATGGTGTTATACACCTTGAAAAGATCTTTCTTTCGTACTTAGTGTAAGCAGTTTGTTTATCACATCAATAAATATAATATTGACTAATTAAATACTAACAGATAAACGAATCAGTTAGAAACAAATTAGATGTCAAGTAAATTGAAACATATGCTAATTGAATACTTGGAATGGGCTGTGATATGGATGGCAGGGCAGATGAAGTGTTGCATTGTGTGTAGAAATGAACTGCAGATGCTGGTTTAAACCGAAGATGAACCCAAAAAGCTGGAGTAACTCAGCGGGACAGGCAGCATCTCTGGATTGAAGGAATGGGTGACATTGAAGGCATTTCTGGTTGGCACCCTTCTTCAGACTGGCTGGGGAATAAAGGAAATGAAAGATATCGACATCCTATCGAGATCTTTAGAGTTTGAAAGTCAATTGTGATGTGTGATATTTGAACAGAGGAGAATGAGTTCCAGGGTTAGCCTCTGATTGGGGCAGTGAAAGGGAGGCTGTAGAATGGGCGTGAAGCAATAGCTGAAGGAATTCCTGATATAAAATGCCTGAGGTTTCTGAATATGGGAGAGCAGAGCTTGAACTGTGTAGGAAGGAAGTGCAGAGACACAAAATGCTGGAGGAACTCAGCGGGACAGGCAGCATCTCTGGATCTAAGGAACGGGTGACGTTTCGGGTTGAGGCCCTTCTTCAGACTGAGAGTCAGGGGAGAGGGAGACACAGAGATAAGGAATTGTAAGGTGTGAAAATGAGACATCAAAAGGGAATGAAGGTAAAGGAAAATGTAGACTGGATAATTGTTAGCTAGGAGAAGCTGACAATGAAGCAGACAGAGATAGAAACATAGAAACATAGAAATTAGGTGCAGGAGTAGGCCATTCGGCCCTTCGAGCCTGCACCGCCATTCAATATGATCATGGCTGATCATCCAACTCAGTATCCCGTACCTGCCTTCTCTCCATACCCCCTGATCCCCTTAGCCACAAGGGCCACATCTAAATCCCTCTTAAATATAGCCAATGAACTGGCCTCAACTACACTCTGTGGCAGAGAGTTCCAGAGATTCACCACTCTCTGCGTGAAAAAAGTTCTTCTCATCTCGGTTTTAAAGGATTTTCCCCTTTATCCTTAAGCTGTGACCCCTTGTCCTGGACTTCCCCAACATCGGGAACAATCTTCCTGCATCTAGCCTGTCCAACCCCTTAAGAATTTTGAAAGTTTCTATAAGATCCCCTCTCAATCTTCTAAATTTAGAGAGTATAAACCAAGTCTATCCAGTCTTTCTTCATAAGACAGTCCTGACATCCCAGGAATCAGTCTGGTGAACCGTCTCTGCACTCCCTCTATGGGGTCCTTCATTTAATCAGGGGGACAGTGAGACTGGTTGGAAGGGGGAGGGATGGAGAGCAAGGGAAAGCAAGGGCTACTTGAGTTAGAGAAGTCAATGTTCATACCACTGGGGTGTAAGCTGCCTATTGAAATATGAGGTGCATTAACAAATTACTGTCATACTAGGACATTTGAAATGTGGTCAGTGGCAGAGGGGGAACACTGGATTGGTTGAGGACAGTGGTGGGAGTGGGCATCAAAAGGTGAAGGCTTTGCTGAATGGTTGCATATCTGCTCCAGATTTGCTTCCAATGGGCAGTAGGGTGCTGCAACCGAAGTGATACTGGGTTTTGGAGTTGAATAGGGCAGTGAAATCCCTGGAGAAAGGAAGAGTGACCCCTCATTTGTAACTAAGGCAAAATGTGACTCTTGACTCTGACTCTTTGAAGTTTGAAATGACATGAAAAAAGAATCAAGGGGAATGAAAAAGATGGGTTCCTTGTGTAGTCTGATTTAGAGACCCACCAAGTCCACGCCGACCAGCGATCACCCATTCACACTAGTTCTATCCCATATACCAGGGCCATTTTACAGGTCAATTAACTTACAAACCAGCACAACTTTGGAATGTGGGAGGAAACTGGAGCACCCAGAGAAAACCCACATGGTCACTGGTAGTACAAACTCCATACAAACAGCACCCGAGGTCAGGATCGAACCCAGTCTCTGGTGTTGGAAGGCAGTAACTCTACCGCTGCACCACCGTGCTTCGCCATGTTTCAGAGGTGGCTTCTGGAGTAGAAAGAGCTAATTTAATGGCTCCTTTATGGCAGATAGCAGTGGAGCCACAATGGACAGCGCCATAGAAGGAGAAAAGGCGAGCTGAAGACAGATTGTTCTCGGACCCAAACTGGAATAACACCGATGAGTATCCAATCTATCTCATTGGTGACCTGGACTATCGTTGATCGGAATTTACTGCCTTTACCTTGCACTGAACATTACTCCCTTATCACGTATCTATATACTGTAGATGGCTTGAATGAAATCATGTATAGACTTACATAGATAGATACATACAAAATAGGTGCAGGTGTAGGCCATTCGGCACTACCTTTCAATGTGGTCATGGCTGATCATCCCCAATCAGTACCCCGTTCCTGCCATCTCCCCATATCCTTTGATTCCGCTAGCCCTAAGAGCTCTATCTAACTCTCTTTTGAATGCATCCAGTGAATCAGCCTCCACTGCCTTCTGAGGCAGTGAATTCCATAAATTCACATGCTTTGGTGGAAAAGTATTTCCTCATCTCAGTTCTAAATGGCCTACCCCTTATTCTTAAACTGTGGACCCTGGTTCTGGACACCCCCAACATCGGAAACATGTTTCCTGCATCTAACGTGTCCAATCCCTTAATAATTTTATATATTTCTACAAGATCCCCTCTCATCTTTCTAAATTATAGTGAATACAAGCCCAGTCGTTCTAGGAATAAACCTCGTGAACCTAAGCTGCACTCCCTCAATAGTAAGAATGTCCTTCCTCAAATTCGCAGACAAAAACTGCACACAATACTCCAGGTGCGGTCTCATCAAGGCCGTGTACAACTGCAGAAGAATCTCTTTGCTCCTACACTCAAATCCTCTCGTTATGAAGGCCAAACTGCCATTAGCTTTCTTCACTGCCTGTTGTACCTGTATGCTTGCTTTCAGTGACTGATGTACAAGGACACCCAGGTCTCATTGTACTTCCCCTTTTCCTAATCTGGCACCATTCAGATATTAATCTGCCTATTTGTTCTTGCCACCAAAGTGGATAACCTCACATTTATCCGCATTATACTGCATCTGTCATGCATCGGCCCACTCACCCGACCTATCCAAGTCACCCTGCAGCCTCATAGCATCCTCCTCACAGTTCACGCTGCCACCCAGCTTTGTGTCATCCGCAAATTTGCTAACGTTACTTTTAATTCATTGATCTAAATCATGAATGTATATTGTTAATAGCTGCAGAGAGGGATGGGGAGTGGGGTAGAGAGGGAGAGGGGCAGATAGGGAGGGGGGTATAGAGGGTGGGAGTGAGGGTAGATAGGGAGGGAGCATTTCCCTCCTCTACCCCTCCCCATCTCCCTCCTCCACACCGCAGCCCCCATCTCCCTCTACCACCCCACTCCTCATTTCCCTCATCCCCCTCCCATTCCCTGCCCCAGGACCTACCCAGGTCGTAGAGCAGCGCCAGGGCCTGGAACTCGGCCTGGTTCTGGTACTCGACCCGGCCCTGGCTGTAGACTCCAGTGCAGCGTGGCTGCTGCCTGGGCTCCAGTGCAGGCCCCAACTTCATCTCTGGGCTCATCCCTGACCCTTTATCCAGGCTCGTCCTTGGTTCCACCGGCGGCTTCTTTCACGGCCCAGGTCACGGCCCCATCGCAAGCCCCGGGCTCGGCCCTCACTCCAGCTCCAGCATCAGGCCCGTTTCCAGCCAGGTCTTGCGGCACCGCCCTCCTGACCAGGTACCGGGTGGCCGTTGGCAGCCAGCAGCCTCCGCCACTCCTCATTCACCGTGAGCACTGGAGTGCCCCTTCCCTCCCATAGTGTTCCGTCCTGCCTTGCGAGTGCATTGTGATGTCACTCGGGGTTTTTTCCGAAACGGGTGAGTTTTTGGGGCTGTATTTAAATTTTTGGGGCTGTATTTAAATTTTAAAGAATTAATAACTTTGGAAATATAGGTGGGAATGCGACGGACCTACTGATCTTCACCGCCAGGTTGTGCTACCGACTCCATCCCTGGCAGCTTCCAGACCAGACCATATACCGCCACTGCCGACACACACGGCCTCCGCGGCCCATTCCAGGCCAGGCACGCCACCACCGCGAAACTTACCTGCACTCCGGCCGCCCGCGGGTTGCGATCATTGACTCCGCCGATCGTCACCTCAGCCCACCTGGATTTCAGGCCTAGTTCCAAACCAAGAAGAAAGGGCTGGACCCAAAACATCACCTATCCGTGTTCTCCAGAGATGCTGCCTGACCCGCTGACTTACTCTAGCTGACTTACTTGTCCTTTTGTTTAAACCAGCATCTGCAGCTCTCTGTTTCTATTTGTACAATGATACTCAATGTTTACATGTCTCCTCTATATCCCGCAGCTCTGCTCTCGCTCCCCATCCCCATACTCATAAAAAGGACAGAGTCCTCCTTGTCCTCACCTTCCACCTTATCAGCCATCGTATACAACATATAATCCTCCGACATTTTCGCCACCTCCAATGGGATCCCACCACTGGCCACATCTTCCCATCTCCTCCCCTTTCTGCTTTCCGCAGAGACTGCTCCCTGGTCAATTTGTCCCTTCCCACCCAAACCACCCCTCCTGGTACTTTCCCTAGCAACCGCAGGAAATGCTACACTTGTCGCTTTACCTCTCCCCTTGACTCCATTCAAGGACCCAAGCAGTCTTTCCAGGTGAGGCAGAGGTTCACCTGCACCTCCTCCAAGCTCATCTATTGCATCCGCTGTTCCAGGTGTCAAATTCTCTACATCAGTGAGACCAAGCGTAGGCTTGGCGATCGCTTCGCACAACACCTCCGGTCAGTTTGCAATAACCAACCTGATCTCCCGGTGGCTCAGCACTTCGACTCCCCCTCCCATTCCGAATCTGACCTTTCTGTCCTGGGTCTCCTGCATTGCCAGAGTGGGGCCCAGCGCAAATTGGAGGAGCAGCACCTCATATTTCGCTTGGGTAGTTTACACCCCTGTGGTATGAACATTGACCTCCAATTTCAGGTAGTCCTTGCTTTCTCCCTCCTTCCCCTCTCCTTCACAGCTCTCTCACAAGCCTACTGTCTCCACCTCTTTCTTTCTTATTCCCACTCCCCCCCGACATCAGGCTGAAGTTGGGTCTTGACCCGAAACATCACCTGTTCCTTCCCTCAATCCCTTAATTGGTTGTAGCAGACAATCATCAATAACAGATACCATCACCCCCGTACTATGGTCTGTTATAACGAGGATTTACTGTAGATCCAAAGATGGATGGGACATTTAATGGAGCATTGACACTGGGCTGACTGGCCAGATGAGATTGAAGGCTAATTGCTTGCTAAAGCCCACCTTGTTCTTTCAGTCGAATAATCTCTGTGTCGGAGCCAAAGCTGTTCCAGGCGGTGCAGTTGTAGATGGTCTGGAAGTCGGCACGTACAATGTTGCTGATGGTCAGTGTGGAGATCACTCCTTCCTCCATGCTCACCGTCTCCACTGTGTAACGCCCAGAGGTCCCTGATTCCAGAACGTTCTCCTTCCATGACCAGGCCTGGGTGTATCCAATAGAGCAAAAGAACAGATTAAATTATCAACTGCATTCCACCAACATCAGCCACCCCACCATGTGTCAGTTGTGATCGTAATGGATGTCCCATCTTCCAAAATTGGGCGGCACGGTGGCACAACGGTAGAGTTGTTGCCTTACAGCAGCAGAACCCGGGTTCGATCCTGACTACGGGTGTTTGTCTGTACGGAGCTTGCACGTGCTCCCCGTGACCACGTGGGTTGTCTCTGTGTGCTCTGGTTTTCTCCCATACTCCAAAGACGTACAGGTTTGCAGGTTTATTGGCTTGGTATATTTGTAAATTGTCCCTAGTGTGTTGTAGGATATTGTTAGTGTGCAGAATTGCTGGACGGCACAGACCCGGTGGGTCGAAGGGCCTGTTTCCGTGCTGGATGTTGAAACGAAACTGACCTGAAATATAGAATTTAAAAAACAAGCTGTCATCCGAGTGCAAGTAACCAACTCTAAGTGTCAACATTGGGTTGAGATTCTTCCTGGGAAAGAATAAGGGGCCACAATGGAGGATGAGGTCACATCTTCCATGGGTAAGATTCCTCCTGTGTTATTGAGGCAAATGGTCAGATCATTCCCTGGCCTCAGAAACGCGTTGTGAATGGCCTCCGTTGGCTAACTGACCATCAGCTGTCAGATTCTTTGGCAGCGTGTTTTATCGGGAAGCATCACAGCATGGTTTTGGAACAGCTCCATTGAAGACCAACACAGGTATTACAGATAATTGCAGACACAGCCCAGACCATTACACAGACTAACCTCCCTTCCATTGACTCAATTTACACCTCACCCTGCCTTGGCAAGGCCAGCAGCATAATCAAGGACAAGTCACACCCTGCCCACTCCCTCTTCTCCCCTCTCCCATCAGGCATAACGTACAGAAGCAAATATCCCATAGCAGGATCCTCCGCTATAGGATCTTTGTACAGAAGTGTGAATATGCACACCTCCAGATTCAGGGACAGTTTCTCCCCAGCTGTTACCAGGCAACTCAATCAACCAACCAACAACTAGAGGGCAGTGCTGAACTAATATATACCGCATTGCAGACCCTCAGACTACCTTTGATTGGACTTTACTAGCTTGATCTGGACCAAATGTTATTCAAGTTATTCTCTGTTCTGTGTCTGTTCTCTATTCATGTGTCTGTTCATTGTGGATGGCTCGATTGTAGCCGTGTAATGTCTTCCTGCTGACTGCTCAGCACGCAACAAATGCTTGTCACTGTACCTTGGTACACGTGACAATAAACTAAACTCAAACTCAAACCTCCGCAAAGAACAATTGGCTCCTGTGTCTCCCAAGATCAAAGGTAAAGACCTCAATCATTCATTCCCATTCATTCCGATCCATTGTTATCCACAAAACCCAGTGTACCATCCACTGTGTGTACCCTATGCACTATTCCACCCTTGACCATGTAGACGTCCCATGCCATAGCCTTCCTTAGCTCCCGGTCAATGTGCAGAATCTTTTGCCACAAGTTGGGGAATCAGGTACCAGAGGACATAGGTTTAAGGTGAGAGTAAAACATGTAATACAGACCTGAGGGGCAACTTTTTTACACATAGTATGATAGGTATATGGAACAAGGTAGTTGAGGCAGGCACTATCACAATGTTTAAAAAACATTTGGACAGCTAAATGGATAGGATAGGATAGAGGGATATGGATGGGATGTGTTGGTAGGCATGGGCATTGGGCTGAAGGGCCTGTTTCCTCACTATATAGCTCAGCGACTCGGTGATTCCCTCTATGGGTTTGGAGGGTCGTGCCTCCAGCTGCAGTAAACCTCTTCATTCTCAATGTTTAAGAAAGAACTGCAGATGCTGGAATGTCTACCTCTTCATTCTCAAGATGTCCTGAACACCCGCCTTCTCCAACCCCATCACTGGCGTGGCTCAGTGTAACTTAACTTAACGTAACTTAACTCTACTGTGTAACTTCAATGCCCCGGGATGTGAAAAGGGCTGTATAAATGCAGGGTATTATTGGCATGAAGGGTCGGGGATTTGCTTCAGGGAGAGGTTGGTCAAACTTGGATTGCTTCTCATGGAACACCAAAGGTTGAGGGGAGACCTGATGGGCATTTATAAAATGACCAGAGGCATCGATAGGGTAGAGAGTCAGAACCTTTTTCCTATATCAAATACGAGAGAGCACAGTTTAAAGATGAAAGGGGATGTCCAGAGCAACTGTTGACACAGTGAGTGGTGGGTTGCTGGAACCTGCTGCTGGAGGTGGTTGTGATGGAGGCAGAAACAATAGCGACTGTTAAGAAATAGGCAGGAAATGGAAGGATATGGATTATGTGCATCCAGATAAGCATTTGGTATGTCCTTGGTATATTCTTAGGCGTAGGCACTGTGGGGTAAAGGGCCTGGCCTTGTGTTGTGTTGTTCAATGTGCAATGCAGGAACAACCTCCAATGATCTGGGCCAGGAAGGATGGCACTGTGCCAAGACGGCGTGATGTCAGAGCACTTGGACCTAGAGCAGTGGCCAAGGTAATGCCAGGTCGTTGTAAGATGCCAATGCACGGCCTAGAATAACTTGGAGCACCACCACCCACCGTATTGCCAGGGCACCACGAGATGCTAAAACACCAGTAGATGTTAGAGTCAAAGAGTCATAGTCATGGAGTCTAACAGTGTGGAAACAGGCCCTTCAGCCCAAACTTGCCCACACCTGCCAACATGTCCCAGTTACACTAGTCCCACCTGCCTGCATTTGGACCATATCCCTCCAAACCTGTCCTATACACACACTTGTCTAACTGCTTCTTAAATGTTGGGATAATACCTGCCTCAACTACCTCCTCCAGCAGCTCGTTCCATACACCCACCACCCTTTGTGTGAAAAAGTTACCCCTCAGATTCCTATTAAATCTTTTCCCCATCACCTTAAACCTGTGTCCTCTCGTCCTCAATTCACCTACTCTGGGCAAGAGACTCTGTGCATCTACCTAATCTATTGAAAAAGTTATCCCTCAGGTTCCCATTACATCTCTCCCACCCCTCACCTTAAGCCTATGGCCTCTGGTTCTCAATTACCCTACTCTGGGCAAGAGACACTATGCTGCCACCTGATCTATTCCGCTCATGATTTTGTAAACTTCTATCAGATCAATAGGATTATCGAGAGAAATTGGGTTGAATGTGTGCGGGAGGTGATATTCACAACCTCTCTTCATGGTGCTCCACCTGGTTGCACACACATTCTCCCTTTCCCATTCCCCTTCTGCCCTTCCACCTATATCCCTTCCTCTGGCTTCACATTTCATACCCCTTCTCTGCTTATTTCCTTATGTCACACATTTTATCTTTTCATCTCTGGCCTTTGTCGATTCATTTGCCACCCCCCCCACCCCCCCCCCCCCCCCCCCCCCCCCCCTCAGCTGTATCCACCTATCACTTGCCGGACTTTGCCCCACCCTCACCTCTCTTCCAGCTCTCTAACCCCCTCCCATTACAATCAGCCTGAAGAAGGATCCTGACCCGACATGTCACCTATACATGGTCTCCAGAGATAGTCATAGTGATATGGCGTGGAAACAGGCCGTTCAGCCCAACTTGCCCACACCGGCCAACATGCCCCAGCTACACTAGTCCAACCTGCCTGCATTTGGTCCACATCCCTCCAAGCCTGTCCTATCCATATACCTGTCTAACTGCTTCTTAAATGTTGGGATAATACCTGCCTCAACTACCTCCTTTGGCAACTTGTTCCATACACCCACCACCCTTTTTGTGAAAAAGTTACTCCTCAGATTGATGTTAAATCTTTTCCCCTTCAACCCAGATGATGCCTGGCCCGTTGAGTTCCTCCAGCATTTATTGTCGTTTCTGGGCATTTTGTTTCAGCAGTCAATTCCAAATTGTGAACAAATTCAGGGTTCTTGAGGGTTAACAGCAGATGTTATGGAGAACCCTTTGCTAAACACAGTGCAAAGACATTGCACTATGAGCTGATTTCGATTTTCACAGGACTTCCCTATGCTGTAGTTAACCGAATTGAACTGTGAGCAGTCACACATTGTACCGTCATTAGGCAGTACTGAGCAGAGATCTTCCCCTGTCTCGCCCCTGAGCTAATCAGTGCAAGTCTGAGACCAGCGCGGTGAAACTGAACATTGCTGCAATTTGTGAGCTACATCATGCACTTTTAGTTCTGAAATGATTCACTTTTTATTTCTGCTGATCCATTGGGGGCTTCTCGCTGCAATAAAAAAGCCATTAGCTAGGGAAGAAATTAAGACTTGAACATCTGTACAGCTGTCAATTGCTGGTAGATGTTCTACAAGTCTAATTACACACTGTAAGGGCTGCACCAGATGTTCCTCACTGCAGGTTCTCCACTCACATGCAAGAATTACATTTCTTTTTATTTCTATGCTTTTCAAAAATAAATTTCCAAGGTTTACTTAAATTTCTCTGCACTGCTGTATTGCTGCTAAAGGCTGTTGTTTACGTTTTTTGGTTTAATTTAGAGGTACAGCATGGAAACGGGCCGTTCGGCCCACTGAGTCCATGCCGACCATCGCACTAGTCATAGTGTTACTGCATGGAAACAGGCCCTTCGGCCCAACTTGCCCACACCAGCAATATGTCCCATCTACACAAGTCCACCTGTCCACATTTGGTCCACATCCTTCTAAACCTGTCCAATCCATGTACTAAATCAGTCCTATCCGTATAGTTCTATGTCCTATTTTATCCCACTTGCTCATCCACTCCCTACACACATGTGGCTATTTACTGGGGCTAATTGGCCTACAAACACCCATGTCTTCCTGATTTGGGAGGAAACCAGGGCATCTGGAGGAAACCCACGTGGTCACGGGGAGATCATGCAAACGTTGTCCAGACAGTATTTGTAGTCAGGATTTAACCCGGGTCTCTGGCGCAGTAAGGCAGCAACTCTACCGCTGTAGCACTATGAGATACAGCATGGAAACAGGTCCTTTGACCCACCAAGTCCACGCCAACCATCGATCGCCCGTTCCCGCCAGTTCTATGTTATCCCACTCCCCCACACACTTGGAGCAATTTATAGAGGCCGGTCTACCTCCAAACCCACTTATCTTTGGGATGTGGGAGGAAGCCAGATCATCTGGAAGAAAAGATGGCTCTCAGCAACCAATACCTGCTAGAGACAATCCCGCGACTCTCTGCAGCATCACAGATTGTGCCTCAGCTGCCAGAAAATGGCCTCTGAAATTTCCTTCCGTACCTCTCCCTCTCTCGTTTCCAAATTTCTCCTGTTCATTATGATGCACAAGGCCATTTGGCCCATTGAGTTGATGGCAGTTTTTGAGGGTTGTGGTTGAGGGTGGGGAACTTCAGGCTCTCTTGGCAACTGAGGTGCTCAACAATAACAATCTTCATTCATAAAGCACCTCTAATGTAGTGAAAACACCCAAGTTTCATCATGGGAGCTCTTGCAAAGTAAGGTTGATGCTGACGCCTATGGAGTTACGCAGGCAAATGACTAAATGTTGGACTTGGTGGGTCAAAGAACCTGTTCCCATGCTGTATCTAACAGAGACCGGGGTTTCTTCAAAACCTGTCCTATCCATGTACCTGAGTAAATGTTTATTAAACATTGGGATAGTCTCTGCCTCAACTACCTCCTCCGGCAGCTCATCCCATATACCCACCACCACCACCCATCCGGGAGGAGGTGGCTGATCTAGCACTCTGGTGCCAGGATAACAGCCTCCTCTTGAACATCAAAAAAATGAAGGAGCTGATCATGGACTTTAGGAGGGCACATCATCCGAGGACGTACACTCCATTGAGGATAAATGGGGATCCTGTGGATAGGGTGAACTGTTTTAAATATCTGGGAGTCCACATCTCTGAGGATATGACATGGGCATCACACGCCTCAGCACTCGTGAGTAAGGCAAGGCAGCGCCTTTACCACCTCAGGCAATTTAGGAAATTCAGAGTGTCTCCGAGGATCCTCCAGTGCTTCTACGCAGCGGCGGTGGAAAGCATCTTGTCCGGGAACATTACCATCTGGTTTGGGAATTGCTCTGCCAAGGACAAGAAGGCTCTGCAGAGAGTAGTGCATTCGGCCGAACGCACTATGGGAACTTCACTCACCCCCCTGCAGGAACTATACAACAGGAGGTGCAACTCCAGAGCAAATAAAATCATGGGAGACCCCTTCCACCCCTGCAACGGACTGTTCCAGCTGCTACGGTCAGGCAAACGCCTCCGTTGCCATGCGGTGAGAACGGAGAGGTTGAGAAGGAGTTTCTTCCCAGAGGCAATTCGGACTGTAAACGCCTATCTCACCAGGGACTAACTCTACAGAACGTTTTTCCTTCCATTATTTATTATGTAAAATAATATGTGTGTTATGATTGTGTTTATAATTTGTTTGGTTGTTTTGTTGTTTGTCTTTTGCACAAAAGTCCGCGAGCATTGCCACTTTCATTTCGCTGCACATCTCGTATGTGTATGTGACAAATAAACTTGACTTGACTTGACTTGACTTGTGTGAAACCCTTGGCTTCCTTTTTTTAGTTTTGTTTAATTTAAAGTTCCCATGAAATCTTTCCCCCCTCACCTTACACCTACATCCTCTGACCCGGGTTTGCAAGTTCTCCCTGTGACCACATGGGTTTTCACCAGATGCTCTGGTTTCCTCCTAAATCCAAAAGATGTGGGGCCTGTAGGTTACTTGGCCTTTATAAATTGCTCCGTATGTTGGGTGTGGATGAGAAAGTGGGGCAACATAGAACATAGAACTACATGTATAATGGCTCCAGTAGTTCAGCTCTCACATCTCCAGACACCCTAGGTTCAATCCTGACCTTGGATGCGGTCTATGCGGAGTTTGCATGCTCTCCATGTAACCATGTGGGTTTATTTTGGGTGCTCTGGTTTCCTTCCACATCCCAAAGGTTACCTGGTCACTGAAAATTGCTCATTGACTAGTAGGAGATACAACAGGAACAGCATTTGCCCCGTAAACTTGACTTGACTTGACTTGACTTGACTTGACTTGATTTTATATTTCACTTGGGCAGCTTACAGCGTACGTGGTATGAATAGTGATTTCTCCAACTTCAAGTAACCCCGGCATTCCCTCCCTCTTTCCCTCTCTCTATCTCTTCCCCACCCAAATCACACCAGATTCTCATTTTCACCCAAAAACAGCTAACAGACTGAAGAAGGGTCTCGACACGAAACGTCACCCATTCCTTCTCTCGATTGATGCTGCCTGTCCCACTGAATTTCTCCAGCTTTTTGTGTCTATCTTTGGTTTAAAACAGCATATAGTTCCTTCCTGCACAACAGCTAACAATGACCTGTTTCCTTTATCATCGTTACTGTTTTACATATCTTTCATTCATTGTTCTTTATCTCTCTACTTCATCGTCTATATCTCTTGTTTACCTTTTCCATAACTAGTCTGAAGTAGGGTCTCGATCCGGAACATCACCCATTCCTTCTCTCTAGAGATGCTGCCTGTCCCGCTGAGTTACTCCAGCATTTTGTGTCTATCTTCAGTGTAAACGAGTATCTGCAGTTCCTTCCTACACATGAATGTTCAGACGTCTCCATCTACTAACCCTGTACTTTAACTATTGTGTTACTGGGTTCCTGACAAAGTGAGGCTTTGAGAATGGGTGTGTTTGGATAAACACAGACCTCCAGTAATGTTGTTAAGCATAGGATGTGGGCATTACCTGCACTCACTCACACGGTGATGTCCTACCTTGTTCCTTTCCACGCAACAGGAGTTGATGGGTTTGTGAGAGAGAGAGAGAGAGTGTAGGTGACATGGAGAAGTGCCAGTGATTGCCTGACAGGTGTTGGGGAATGTGCAGGAAGGAACTGCAGATAGATACAAAAAGCTGGAGTAACTCAGCGGATGAGGCAGCATCTCCGGAGAGAAGGAATGGGTGACATAGAAACATAGAAAACATAGAAAATAGGTGCAGGAGAAGGCTATTACGCCCTTCGAGCCTGCACCGCCATTCAATATGATCATGGCTGATCATCCAACTCAGTATCCCGTACCTGTCTTCTCTCCATACCCCCTGATCCCTCTAGCCACAAGGGCCACATCTAACTTCCTCTTAAATATAGCCAATGAACTGGCCTCAACTACCTTCTGTGGCAGAGAGTTCCAGAGATTCACCACTCTCTGCATGAAAAATGTTTTTTCTCATCTCGGTTCTAAAGGATTTCCCCTCCATCCTTAAGATGTGACCCCTTGTCATGGACTTCCCCAACATCGGGAACAATCTTCCTGCATCTAGCCTGTCCAAACCCTTAAGAATTTTGTAAGTTTCTATAAGATCCCCCCTCAATCTCCTAAATTCTAGCGAGTACAATCCGAGTCTATCCAGTCTTTCTTCATAAGAAAGTCCTGACATTCCAGGAATCAGTCTGGTGAACCTTCTCTGCACTCCCTCTATGGCAATAATGTCCTTCCTCAGATTTGGAGACCAAAACTGTACGCAACACTCCAGGTGTGGTCTCACCAAGACCCTGTACAACTGCAGTAGAACCTCCCTGCTCCTATACTCTTTTTGCTACGAATGCCAACATACCATTCGCTTTCTTCACTGCCTGCTGCACCTGCATACCTACTTTCAATGACTGGTGTACCATGACACCCAGGTCTCGTTGCATCTCCCCTTTTCCTAATCGGCCACCATTTAGATAATAGTCTACTTTCCTGTTTTTGACAGCAAAGTGGATAACCTCACATTTATCCACATTATGCATCTGCCATGCGTTTTTTTCCTACTCTTTGCTTCTTGTTTGCCACCTTGCAGTTCTCTATCCACCTCCTCACAGAACCGAACACTACTGTGCTGCTAAGTTTGTCGTGTCATCCGCTTACTTGGGGATGTTGTCGAAAGCCTCGTCCAAAGTCCATATATAACACAAACTATCTGGGGTCCCATCCACTCAGCCCTTACATCCCCAAAAAAGTCACTGCCTGCCAGACTGAAATTTACCCGTTTAATCCTGCTGCCTTTGTCCTTGTTTGCCAGCAAAGTTCTGCTATCCATCATTAATACTGAGCAGTTTCCCCAATACTGTGTGCTTTAACTGGTCTGTAATAGTCTCTTATGTGGGAAATGAAATGAAATGAAAGCCTTCTGAAATGAAAGATTCAATTTATTGTCATTGTCAGTGTACAGTACAGAGACAACGAAATGCATTTTTAGCATCTCCCTTGAAAGGGAGACACAGGGCGTCGCGGTGTGCCCGCGCCTGCCGCCGTACATTCCATTACAGGCAAAGGTGGGTGAAGTGTCTTGCCCAAGGACACAACGACAGTATGCACTCCAAGCGGGATTTGAACCGGCTACCTTCCGGTCGCCAGCCGAACTCTTAGCCCATTGCGCTATCTGTCGCCTCTCTCTCCCTCCCTTTTTAAAAAGTGGAGTTACATTAGCTACCCTCCAATCTTCAGGAACTACTCCAGAATCTTGTGATGTTTTGGGTTGACACCCTTCTTCAGACTCTGACAGTTCGAGTCTGAAAAATTCGACCTGAAACGTCACCCATTCCTTCTCTCCAGAGATGCTGCCTGACCCGCTGAGTTACTCCAGGTTTTTGTGTCTATCTTGTGTTGTGCAATGTTCTGTGATATATTGCGTCTACATTTACCCCAGTCAGTAGAGCGGAGCTCCTCGCTTCACATCTGTGAGGTTTTCTCATATTTAGTTAGTTAACTTCAGTTAGGTTTAATTTAGTTTAGTTTATTATTGTCACGAGGTACAGTGGAAATCTTCTCTGTTGCATGCTATCCACTCAGCGAAAATATACATGGTTACAATCAAGCTGCCCAGAGAGTATAGATACCACACACGCATCTCCATATACTACAAACATGTGCACAAACCTATATCCTCTGGTTCGTGATTCCCCTACACTGGGTAAAAAACTGTGCATTCATCCTCTCTATTCTCCTCATGTTTTTTTATACACATGTATAAGATCACCCTTTTGCAACATCATAGTTATAGAGTGATACCGCATGGAAACAGGCCCTTCAGCCCAACTTGCCCACACAGGCCAATATATCCCATCTACACTGGTCCCACTTGCCTGCATTTGGCCCATATCCCTCAAAATCTGCCCTATCCATGTAACTGTCTAAATGTTTCTTGAGGGCCTGTCCCACTTGGACGTCATTTGCATGTCACGCAGATGGCGCGCGGAGATTTTGTACAAACTCCTGGGACCCAAGCGCGACCGCGCGTCACTGCGTACGTCCCCACGCACCGGGCGCGCGTAATGCGCACCATGCGTGCGTCCTGATGCGTAAATTATGTTGTGTAAATGACGCGCAAATGGGACCCAAGTGGGACAGGCCCTTTAAACATTGCGATGGAACCTGCCTCACTTTCCACCTTTCACCCTTTGTGTGAAAAAGTTACCCCTTGTTTTCCTTTATTTAGTTCAGTTTAATTTAGAGTTCCTATTAACCATCTCTCCCCCCCCATCTTAAACCTATGTCTCCTGGTTCTCGATTCCCCTACTCTGTGCAAGAGACGATGTGCATCCACCCGATCTACTCCTCTGGTGGTTTTGTAACATGCGCCCACCAACCTGTGCATGCGAACATTGCCCCTCGGGTTCCCATTCAAACCCTTGTTAAAACACCACCAGCGGATATGCGGAGGGAGTGCCGGCATGCCGCTGCTTTCACTGAGTTGCCGAGTCACTCACTATTCGGTCGGGAGGAGGTGTACTACGAATGAAGCACTTGATCTGGCCCTTCTTCCCCTGCAGGGCATGCTGCATCTGCGTGCTGGAGATGATGGGAGGCCCTGAAAGCCGAAACATAAACAAATCACACATCCGACCCACCAAAGCACTTTATTACATTAGACCACTCATCCAAACCAGCACTGCTTGTAATACACCCTTTCCCAATGAACAACTAACATCAGGGCGAGCTCCGCACATAATTATGTTGAATGTAATTGCTGTTTATTAGAAGCCTAATTGAAATAAATTTGCATTTTAATGAATATTTTAAAGGCTAATTGCACACAGAACGTGCAATAGGCGAGCTGGGCTCAGCTACTTCAGCAGTGAAGACCTCTTGATGGCTGGGGAGGAGCAAGAGGGATTCCGTTGAAGGGCATGGAGTGCTGACGAGATTACAGCTCAGTACAAAATCTTATGCCGGGATTAACAAAACTCACTCAGTCTTCATGTATAGGAAGGAACTGTAAATGCCTACCTGTACTGCCGGTTGCTAAACACTTTAACTCTCCTTCCCATTCCCTTTCTGTCCTGAGTCTCCTCCATTGTCAGAGTGAGGCCCAGCACAAATTGGAGGAACAGCACCTCATATTTCGCTTGGGCAGCTTACCGCCCAGTGATGTGATTAGTGATTTCTCTAACTTCAAGTAATCCCGGCATTCCCTCTCTCACCATCTCCCACCACCCAAGTCGCACCAGCTTCTCATTCTCACCCAACAAACAGCTGTTTCCTTTATCATCGTTACTTTTTTTCATATCTTTCATTTGTTCTTCTACTATATCTCTCTACATCATCTCTCGTTTCCCTTTCCCGTGATTTTCAGTCTGAAGAAAGGTCTCGGCCTGAAACATCACTCATTCCAGCACCCCAGAGATGCTGCATGTCCCGCTGAGTTACTCCAGCATTTTATGTCATTCAATCTTCATGAGGATTTGCTATTTCAGAGTCATAGACTCACAGAGTGATTCAGCGCGGAAACAGGCCTCTCGGCCCAACGTGCCCACACCGACCAATATGTCCCATCTACACTAGTCCCACCTGCCTGCATTTGACCCATATCCTTCTAAACATATCCTATCCATGAACCTGTCTAAATGTTTCTTAAACATTGCAATAGTACCAGCCTCAACTACCTCCTCTGGCAAGTCGTTCCGTACACCCACCACCCTCTGTGTAAAATGAACCCCTCTGGTTCCTATTAATTTTTTCTCCCTTCATACAGCGTGGAAACAAGCTACAGCATGAATGTGTACAGGCAGTTCAGATACTTCTTTGGCATTAGGTTTGGTTTTCTTGGTTGAGTGCTCATCCTAGTGTTATAGCACGTACTTTGTGCTTTAATAGTAATGTATGTCCTCTCGTTCTCGTTTCCCCTACTCTGGGCATTTTGTTCCACGAGAACCTAATTACCTTTCCAGACTTCATTTAAAATCAATCTGAACTGTGAAACTTTGCTTTTATCTTCCTTCAAGAAAAATATTTGGGCTTGGCCTCAAATGGCCTAGCATCTGATAGAAGTGATATTTCGCTTGGGCAGCTTACAACCCAGAATATTGATTTCTCTAATTACAAGTAACCCTTGCATCCCCCCTCTCTCCATCCCTCCCCCACCCAAGTCGCTGTTCTAGTTTCAAAGAAGTCATGTTGAGTCTCATTGTCTATGACTTGTTTTCACCTAGCACATGGCGACCAATGGCCTGTTTTCTTTATCATCATTACTGTTTTGCATATCTTTCATTCATTTGTTCTATATCTCTCTATGTCACCTACTATATCTCTCTATCCCCTGAATCTCACTGAAGAAGGGTCTCGACCTGAAATGTCACCTACTCCTTTTCTCCAGAGATGCTGCCTGACCCGCTGAGTTACTCCATCCTTTTGTGCTTATCTTCTGTTTAAACCAGCATCTGTAATTCCGTCCGACACATCAGATAGAAGTGGTCTGATGTTGCCTTACTGCTCCTGCAAACTAATACTGGACCAGAAGCACGTTGGGGAAGAGAGCCACTGTGGGATCACAGGTAGAAACCGCACTAGTCATCGCTTCACAGAGACACAGAGAATCTCTGGCAAGACTTGTGGTTGTAACGTGACAAAATGTGGAAAAGTTCAAGGGGTATGAATACTTTTGCAAGCCACTGTATATGCAAATATGGTGTTACGGTGGTGCAGCGGCACAGCTAAGGGCCTGTCCCACCAGCATGCGACTGCATGCAGCGAGCACGACCAAACGTGGTGGCTTGAGGCGTACGGCCTCGCGGGGCCGGTCCCACTTCCAACCGCGGAGGGGTCTTAAGTTGTGCGGGGCTGGTCTCGACATCATACTCACCAATCACTGGGCAGGAGGCGGGCCGACTGAATTTGGACGTCGCACGCCGTCGGGCAGTTACGTCATCACGCAACGGCATGCTGGGCGGTGACGTCATCGCGCAACGCCTCGCGCTAGGCTACGCCGTCAAGGTGCTGCATACGGCGTCCAGACGCTGCGTGCGGTGTCGAGACGCTGTGTACGCCCATCGAGGCGCTGCGTACGGCCTCAATGCGGCTGCGTGCCAACAGGCCGTTGCCGCACGGGATTTTTGGACAGTGTCAGTTTTTCATAGCCCCGCGCGTTGCCCGGACCAGCCCCGCACAACTCCATATGGCTCCGGCGATCAAAGTGGGACCGGCCCCGCGAGGCCTTACGGCTCAAGTGACCACGTCAGTTCGCGCTCGCCGCATGCAGTCGCATGCTGGTGGGACCGGCCCTTTAGCGAGCCGGGTTCGATCCTGACTATGCGCGCTGTCTGTACGGAGTTTATACCTTCTCCCCGTGACCATGTGAGTCTTCCCAGGGAACTCCAGTTTCCTCCCACACTCCAAAGCGTGCAGGTTTGTAGGTTAATTGGCTTTGTATAAATGTCAATTGTCCTTCGTGTGTGTAGGATAATGTTAGTCTGCGGGGATCGCTAGTCTGCACAGACTTGGTGGGCCGAAGGGCTTGTTTCCGCACTGTCCGCATCTCTAAACTAAATTAAACTGTGCAGACTACTGTGCATATTTATATATGATTGTTTACGTGATTGCATGTGATTGTGATCATACACTGTGTGTGTGTGTCCCTGCGTGCCTACATGTCTGTGTATGCATGTGGATGTATTTGTGCGGGTCATTGAGTGTGTTTCTGCATGTCTCTGTGAGTACGTTACTGAGTTTGTGTGTTTGTGTGTGGCACGGTGCGTGTATATCACTGTGACTGTGCATATGTGTGTGTGTATGTGTGTGTGTACATCACTATGTGACTGTGTGTATATCACTGTGACTGTGCATATGTGTGTGTATGTGTGTGTGTGTACATCACTATGTGACTGTGTGTATGTGTGTCATTGTGTGATGGTGTATGAATGTGTCACTGTGTGTGTGTGCATGTCACTGTGTTTGTCACTGTGTGTGTGTCATTGTGTGATGGTGTGTGACTGTATCACTGTGACAATATGTATGTGTCACTGTGTGTTTATCACTGTGGTGGGATGTTCAATACGCCGGGCTGGTGGAACGCCGACGCCGTATGTGTGAACCTTTGTCAGCGGTGACCTTATGACAGCCGTGTGTGTCGGAGTGCAGCTCCCGTGTCAGGTCGAGCCGGGTGTGTCAGGACCCCGTGCTGTCCATCAGCCGTGTGTGTGAGCTCCGCGTGCAGCTCCATGATGTGTGTGCAGAGGTCCAGTGTGCTCCAGACGGCGTGTAAGGTGCCAGCCCTGCGTGTTCCAGCGCTGTGCCGCTGCTGTGAGTCCGGTCGTCCCGGCAGGAAAGGTGCGCCAATGTGTGTGTAGGTGTGTGTGCTGTGGTGGGTGGAGGACAGGTGTGTGCGAGTGTGTGTGTCGAATGTGTAGTCGTGTGTGTCTGTGTGTCGGTGTGTGTGTGAGTGTGTGTGCACCGTGTGTAAAAACGACACTTTAACATGTAAGTAAAAAAAAAAAACAAAAAGATGTGCTGTAGGTGGAGGTGTGGCACCAGTGCCACCGGAAGTACAACACTGTGACAGTGTGTATGTGTCACTGTGTGTTTAACACTGTGTGACAATATGTGACAGTGTGTGTGTGTGTGAGTGTGTCTGTGTGTGTGACGGTGTGTGTGTCAGTGTGTGTGTGGTGTGTGTCAGTGTGTGTGTGTCAGTGTGTGTGTGTGTGTGTGTGTGTGTGTGTGTGTGTGTGTGTGTGTGTGTGTGTGTGTGTGTGTGTGTGACAGTGTGTGTGTGTGTGTGTGTGTGTGTGAGTGTGTGTGAGTGTGTGTGAGTGTGTGTGTGTGAGTGTGTGTGTCAGTGTGTGTGCGTGAGTCACAGTGAGACTCAGTAGCCCCCGCACGGTACATTGTGAAGAGTGGAGTGTTTTACCATTAACGGTCAGGCTGACCTCCCTCTCGCCGGCACCAACTCGCGGCACGACAGCCCGGCAGACGTACTTCCCAGCATCCTCCTGGGTGACGGCCTTCAGGGTCATGATGTTATCATTGCTGAGAACCTGCAGGAGCGGGACGAGAGGGCAGACACATTAGAGGACATCGCCACTTCATTACCTTTCAGTTTAGAGATACAGCACGGGAGCAGGCCCTTCGGCCCACCTAGTCCTCACCGACCAGCGATCCCCGCACATTAATACTGCCTTACACACACACTAGGGAAAATTTACATTTATACCAAGCCAATTAACCTACAAACCTGTACGTATTTGGAGTGTGGGAGGAAACAGGAGATCCCAAAAAAAAACCCACGCAGGTCAAGGGGAGAACGTACAAACTCCGTACAGACAGCACCCTTGGTCAGGATCGAACCCAGATGTCTGGTGATCTAAGGCAGTAGATCCACCGCTGCGCCACCATGCTGACCTCTTGTTTCAGGCTTGTAGGTCATTGTCCACCTTCCCCACCCCACCCCTCCCAACCCAGGTCACCATCTCAGCAATGACTGAGGACCAGGGCAGTGAGTGCAATGAGACCACCACAAGATAAGCAATAGAAGCCACTCGGCCCATCAACCCTAGTATGCTACTGAGTAAGGTCATGGCCACAGGTCCGGTTATCCATACTCTCTCATTCCCAATATCCACAATCTCATTCCCAATATCCAACTCTCTCATTCCCAATATAGACACTTGGCATTCCCAATATTCACACTCTCTCATTCCCAATGTTCACAATCTCGCATTCCCAATATCCACACTCTCTGATTCCTAATAACAACACTCTCATTCCCAATTTCCACAATCTCATTCCCAACATCCACACTCTCTCACACTCTCTCATTCCCAATATCCACACACTTGGAAGGAGGGTGGGGATGTGTTCTGATAATTCATCTTACCAGCTGTAATTTGGTGCCCCAAGTGTATACCATTCTGCCGTGGTCTACTTTCTCACCCATGGTCGGGCACCTCACAGATGGAGTCCAGTTTCAGTCAGACCCAGCTTGCCTCAGTGGGAGTGGAAGACAGCCCCACACTCAATCCCACACACTGTGCTCGCTCTTCACGGGACTTACAATCACCCCCTCACTGACACTGAGGGGTTAATGTCATGGCCCTTTCAGGGAACCCCCACCTTGTCCTCTCCATTGCCCTCTCAAATCTAACTTGGCCCTCTCTTTGATTGATGATGTTTTGGGTCGGTACATTTCTTCAGTCTGAAGAAGGGTCCCAACCCGAAACATAATCTATCCATGTTCTCCAGTGAGGCTGCCTGACCTTCATAAGGTCATAACTTCCAGTAGCAGAATTAGGCCATTCAGCCCATCAAGTCTACTCCATCATTCAGTCATGGCTGATCTATCTCTCCCTCCTAACCCCATTCTCCTGCCCATAACTCCTGACACTTTTACTAATCAAGAATCTATCAATCTCCACCTAAATAATATCCCTGAACATTATTAATTCCAGGGATGAGAGCAAAACCAGAATGTGAGTTTTCCCAAATTGTCCCTGAGAGAGTGCTGGTGAACTTCCTCTGCAATATGTTAACGTTACACCTGCAGTCTCGTTTAGTTTAGTTTATAGATACAATGCAGAAACAGGCCATTCGGCCCACCAAGTCTGTGCCAACCAACGAGCCCCGCACACTAACAAATTCGGGGCTATTTACAATTTTACCGAGCCAATTAACTTACAAACGTCTTTGGAGTGTGGGAGTGTGGGATTTCCTGGACCCACACAGGTCACGGGGAGAACGTACAAACTCCGTACAGACAAGCACCCGTAGTCAGGATTGAACCCGGGTCTCTGGCGCTGTTAGGCAGCAACTCTACCATTGCACCACCATGCTGCCCCACTTCACCAGAGATGTAGGTTCAATTTTAACATCGGGTTCTCACCGTGTGGAGTTTGCACGATCACCCTGTGACCGTGGGGGTTTCCTCCGGGTGCTCCGTTTTCCTCCCACGTCCCACGGACAGGTTCATTGTAGTTTCATTGGCTTCTGTAGATTGCTCCTGGTGTTGGGAATGGATGAGAAAGTGGGGTAACTAGTGTGAACGGGTGATCGCTGGTCGGCGCGGACTCAGTGGGCTGAAGGGCCCGTTTCCACGCTGTATCTCTAAACTAAACTAATTCCAATGGTAGTGGAATGCGGCAGTGGATGCCCTTCGTGGGCCTGTTTGTAAAGTCCACATTGAGCCCATGGCCCCGCTTAGCCAGTGGAGTGGGTGGGTGGGTGAGGTGAGGAGAGGAGCCCACAACTAACTGAAGCCATGCCCCATACTCACCACACCAGAACCTCGCTTCATCCACACGATGGTGAGAGATGGGTTTCCCATCCAGGCACAGTTGAAGACACCACTTGACCCCAGGTCCACGGCCAGCGATTGGGGTTCGGAGGTCAGCCGGGGTCCGACTGCACAGGCGGAGAGAGAGAGAGAGAGAGAGAGGGAGGGAGACGAGGTGTGAGAGATGGTGAATGGTGGGCTAGTTTTACTAATGACTAAGTCATCTGTTTGAAGGGTCAATGTTGGCCTAGATGCCAGCTTTGCCTATTCTGTACTGACCTTCCCACTATCAAAGAGTCAATGCCTCAGAAAGGCAGCCAGCATCATCAGACCCACACCAACATGGTCACACACTCATTTTCACCCCTGCCATTGGGAAGAAGGTACAGGAGCCTGAAAACTGTAGTAATTTCATTGTTCCATATCGGGACATATGGCAATAAAACACTCTTAACTCTGTTCTTCTTTAAAATACTAAAACTTTGTTAAAGCCTCAATTTACAGCATATCTGAAAGACAGGACTGTGACAATACTCATAGTCATAGAATCACAGAGTCGTACAGCTTGGAACCAGGCCCATCAGCCCAACTTACCCACACCGACCAACATGTCCCATCTCCACAAGCCACCGTTGCCTGCGTTTGGTCCGTATCCCCCTAAACTGCCCAATCCATGTACCAGTCTAAATGTTTCTTAAACGTTGCAATACTATCTGCCTCAACTATCTCCTCCAGCAGTTTGTTTAAGAAAGACCTGCAGATGCTGGAAAATCGAAGGTAGACAAAAATGCTGGAGAAACTGGCGAAGGAAATAGGCAACGTTTCGTCCCGAAACGTCCTTCGCTCCATAGATGCTGCTGCACCCGCTGAGTTTCTCCAGCATTTTTGTCTACCTACCTCCAGCAGCTCATTCCACCACCCTCTGTGTGAAAGGGTTAGCCCTCAGGTTCCTATTAAATCTTTTACCCCTCACCTGAAACCCATGCCCTCTGGTTCTTGATTGCCCTACTCCGGGCAAGAGATGCAGCGAGTCTACTCAGCCTATTCCTGTCCTTGCTCAACCTCTGGAGTACAATGTGAACCTGTCACATTTTCCGTCCAAGGTGAGAATGTTGTTTCTTGTTCTGCTGCGTTATGGCATCCAGTCACAATCTTACATCAATGCTGTAATCCAGCTTTAATGGATAGGAAAGGTTTAGAACACTATGGGGCAAACATGGGCAGATGGGACTCGTGTCGATGGGTTAACTTGGTTTGTATACCTTGGGTGTGCACAAAGAATCTCCCTGTGCCTAGACACATGTCACAATAAATATCCCATCCACTGAGGAGTGAGATCCTTCACCAGAGGCCAACACCAACAATTAAAGTGTGGCGTTGCAGGAATGCGTAGGAAAGATGTTGTTTAGCTGCAAACAGTACAGAGAAGATTTATGAGAATATTGCCAGGACTAGAGGGTCTGAGCTTTAGGCCGAGGATGAGGATGCTGGGCGCGCTGGAGGATGAGGGGTGATCTTATAGAGGTGTATAAAATCATGAGAGGAATAAATCGGGCACACGCACAGAGTCTCTTGTCCAGAGTAGGTGAATCGAGGACCAGAAGACATAGGTTTGATGAATGGGAAAAGATTTAATAGGAATCTGAGGGGTAACTTTTTCACACAAAAGGTGGTGGGTGTATGGAACAAGCTGCCAGATGAGGTAGTTGAGGCTGGGTCTATCCCGACGTTTAAGAAACAGTTCGACAGTTGTGACTCTGTGACTCGTTGACTATAACTCTATGAGTGAGACCAAAGAGCTTCTAATGAAATTGGATACATAATATATCAACATTCCAGCATGAGGTTGGGCAAAGAGAAAAATGAATCCTTCAAAGATTCAGAGGAGTGAAATGAGAAATGGAATGGCAATGTAAGTTTGCAGTCTAATAAATGAATGTGGAGACACGTGAATGTAGGAAATGACTGGAAGTTGGTAGGTTGCGACTGATTTGGAGTTGGGAGACATAGGCTAACAGGATTGGGATATTAGATGGAGTGGATGTGGAGAAGATGTTTCCACTAGTGGGAAAGTCTAGGACTAGAGGTCATACTCAGAATTAAAGGCCATTCTTTTAGGAAGGAGATGAGGAGGAATTATTTTAGTCAGAGGGTGGTGAATCTGTGGAATTCATTGCCACAGAAGACTGTGGAGGCCAAGTCAATGGATATTCTTGAGGCAGAGATAGATGGATTCTTGATTACTATGGATGTCAGGGGTTGCGATGAGAAGGCAGGAGAGATAGATCAGCCATCATTGAATGGCTAAGTAGACAATGGGCCGAATGGCCTATTTCTACTCCTATCAGTTATGAACATGAACTTATGTGACAAGGAATTGGGTAATTGATTGTGTCTGGAATTAAAAGAATGGTGGTTGAAGTAGGGAAACTGGGAGACTGGAAGAGACTGGGGTTTCTGACACTGAGGTGGTCTGAGGTTTGTGAGACTGGAAGTGACTGGGAATTAGGCGGCTGCAAGTGATTGGAATTAGGAGGTTGGGAATGAATGGGCGTTGGAAGATTGGGATTGAATGGGCAGTGGGAGATTGGGAATGAATGGGCGGTGGAAGATTGGGAATGAATGGGCATTGGCAATTTGGGAATTTATGGTCGTTGATGTGGTTGCGGTTTGAAAAATTGAGATGGAATTCAAAGGAGTCGGGAGTTTGGGAGTGGCTGAGAGTTGGGAGAAGAAGTGAATGGAAGCAGGAAGACTGATGCTGTGGTGTAAATCACAGAGGTAGAAGAATGGATGAGGCCTTCCACCATGAGATTGGGGAGCTTGGTTGACATTTGAAGAGCAGTATCTCAAAAGTTCAAGTTTGGTTTAGTTTAGTTTAGTTTTGAGTTACAGCATGGAAACAGGCCCTTTGGCCCACCGAGTCCGCACCGACATTTTACACTACCCTACATACACTATGGATAATTTTGTTTTTACATTTAGACGAAGCCAATTAACCTGTACGTCTTTGGGGTGTGGGAGGAAACCGAAGGTCTCGGAGAAAACCTACGCAGGTCACAGGGAAAATGTACAAACTCAGTACAGACGGCACCCGCAGTCAGGATCGAACCCGGGCCCTGGCGCTGCAAGGCAGTAGCTCTATCGCTGCGCCTTTTAACCTATGGATTGCATATGGGGCCATGAACTGGTGAGTATTAGAATGAAAGGATAGGTCAGTTGAAGGTGCAGGGAGATGGGCTTTAGGTACCTGGATCATTTTGACTATTTCTGGGGAAGGTGGCACCTGTACAAGAGGGACTGGTTGCACCAGAACCAGGACAGGACTAACATCCCTTGTGAGGAGGGTTTCTGGTTCTGAAGGAGGAGGTTTAAATTCAGTTGGCAAGGGAAAGGAACTCAAAGTACATGTTCGGGTAAGGAGAGGTAGTCACCTGGAGGAGAAAATGCCCAGTAGGGAGGCCAAGCAGGTAAATATACACGAGGGGAATATAAAGGTAAATTGCATCTATCTTAAATGTAATCTCGGCACAAGTGCGCAGTGGTAGAGTTACTATCCTGACTATCGATGCTCTCTGTATGGAGCTTGTACTTTCTCCCTGTGACCACGTGGGTTTTATTCAGATTCTCTTGTTTCCTCCCACATTCCAAAGACGTGCAGGTGTGTAGGTTGAGTGGCTTCTATAAATTGTCCCTGGTGGGTAGGTCAGAACTAGTCGGCAATGACTCAGTGGCTGAAGGGCCTGTTTCCATGCTGTACCTCTAAAGCTAAACTAATGCAAAGAGTCGAACCAGTAAGGTGGATGAATGTAAAGTTTTAATTAACAGTAGGGTTACAATAGCATTGCCAGGCGGTTGAAAGTCTGGCAACTCAGTATTCTGGGGAAGAGGATCTTCAGGCTAGAGGGCGGGGAAGGGGTTAAAGAAGGGGTGGCATTGCAAGGTTGGTCAAGGAACAATATTGAAGGAGGATATCTTCAAAGGCTCCTTAAATGAAGCCTTATGGATGGCGATCAGGAACAAAAAGATGAAACAATTTGCTAAACGGTGTTAAATTACAGATTTGATGAGCAACAGAGGAAGGTTTAAAGGGAAATAGGAGAGAGATGTAATACAAAGTTATTGTATAGGGGGATTTCAACATCTCTGATATTAACTGGGATTGCCTTAACACAAGAGGCTCAGAGGGGGCAGAAGATTAGAGGCTGTATCCAGGAAAGCTTTTAGCTTTTAGACACAGAATTTAGCTGGACCATCGCGGGAAGGAGACCTACTCCACTTTTCCTTGGGGAATAGAAGAGAGACACAAAATGCTGGAGTAATTCAGTGGGTCAGGCAGCATCTCTGGATCGAAGGAATGGGTGATGTTTCGGGTCGAGACCCTTCTTCAGATAGCTTTCATGCTCAGTCTGAAGAAGGGTCTTGTCCCGAAATGTCACCCATTCCTCCTATCCAGAGATGCTGCCTGACCCGCTGAGTTAATCCAGCATTTAGTGTCTATCTTCGGTGTAAACCAGCGTCTGCAGTTCCTTCCTACACTTACCTTGGGGAATGTAGTTGGTCAGTGTGGACCATGTAGGAGATAGTTACGGAGAAAGATCTGGATCCACCAGGAATAAAGGTCTTAAAGTGTGGGAACACCAATTTCATTAAAATAAGACACGACAAATGTAGACTGGAAGCATCAATTGCAGGTCTGTCTATGTCTGCAGACTGGGTAGCATTCAAAGGAGATATAGCGAGAATGAAAGGTCAACGTGTTCCCGTAAGGGTGAAAGCCAAGGGTAACATGTTCAGGGAGCCCTGGTTGCCGAGGGATATTGAGGGTTGGGTAATGAGAATGGACAGCACAGTGGCTCAGAGGTAGAGTTGCTGCCTTACAGCGCCAGAGGCATGGGTTCGATTCCAACTATGGGCGCTGTCTGTGCAGAGTTTGTACGTTCTCCCCTTGTGGGATTTTCTCCGAGATCTTCAGTTTCCTCCCTCACTCCAAAGACATACAGGTTTGTAGGTTAATTGGTTTGGTGTGAATGTAAATTGTTCCTAGTGTGTGAAGGGCAGTGTAAGTGTGTGAGGATCGCTGGTCGGCGTGGACCGTGGGCTAAAGTGACTGTTTCAGTGCTGCATCTCAAAATGAAACTAAACTCATCTAAATCAAGCATATACAGGTAGCAGATTCAGGGTATTAAAAATAGGGGAAGCCTGCCAAGAAAATAAACTGTGCAGGGTTACGCTTAAAAAGGACATTAGGAAGGGGAAGAGGGTCACACGAAAAGAACTGTCAGACAGGATTAAGTGTTCTTTGAGTTTTTTTAAAAGGTAAATAATAACCAGGGAAAAGAAAGGCCCACTGAGGGCTACAGGAGCAATCCGTGAGCGGGGTCAGAAGGTATGGGTGAAGTCCTATTGAATACTTTTAGTTGGTATTCACAAGGGAAATAAACATATGTAGCTGGTGTGGATGATGGAACTGCAGAAGGTATACAAATCCTGCAGATCCTGGTTTACACCGAAGATAGTCACAGAATGCTGCTGTAGCCCAGGCAGCATCTCTGGACAAAAGGAATAGGTGACATTTCACATCAGAACTCTTCTTCAGAATGAGAGTTTGTAGTATTAAATGAAGGGTTCGTGAAATTTTAATGCACATCTTCATAAATAAAGAAGAGATACTTGATGGCCTCATGCATTGAAGGTGAATCATTCCCCAGGGCCAGGTGAGGTTTATCCTAAGCTGTTATAGGAGGCCAGGGTGATGTCTGCTGGAGCGCTGGCTCTGATTTCCTTTGCTGGCCAACGGTGAAGTAACAGTTGATAAGTGGATAGTGATTTGGTTCTCCTTTTCAAGATGGACTAAAAGGGAAAGACTGATAGATACGGACCCACCCATACAGAGGAAATAAGTGGGGGGAAAATGGAGGGAATTGTAAAGGTTAGGGTTCTTGGGATTCAGGGCAAGCTGGTAAATTGGATCCAAAATTGACTTGACAATGGGAGACAGAGGCTGGTAGGAGAGGGATGATATTCTCTCATCAGATGCCTGTGACTTGTGGGAGTTCCACCAGGGATTAGAGCTGGCACCCCAGCTGCCCTTGTGAGTTGGCAGAAAAATTAAGTTCGCAACTGACATGCAGACCGGTGGAATAACTGTGTGGAAGGTTATGATGACCGACAATTTTTGTTCAGTTTAGTTTAGACATACAGCGCGGAAACAGGCCCTTCGGCCCACCAGCGATCCCCGCACACTGACACGATCCTACACACGCTGGGAGCTATTTTACAATTTTAACAAGTCAATTAGCCGACAAACCTGTACGTCTTTGGAGTGTGGGAGTAAACCGGAGCATCTGGAGAAAACCCATGCAGTCACAGGGAAAACGTACAAACTCCGTACAGACAGCACCTGTAGTCAGGATTGCACCTGGGTTTCTGGCGCTGTAGGGTAGCAACTCTACCGCTGCACCACCGTGCCACTCTTTGGGCCATCAGATTATCTCATTGCTGGGAAATTGGGAATGACTAGGAGATGCAGTGTGAGTGGGTGTTGGTAGAATCAGAGAGTTTCACCAAAAGCAAATGGCTGGGTGATTGGGAACGTCTAGGAATTTAGAGGTCCTTGACTGTGAGTTGAATGACTTGGAAAGTGGCACAGTGGCGCAGCAGTAAAGTTGCTGCCTCACACTGCCTGAGACCCGGGTTCAATCCTCGCTATGGGTGCTGTCTGTACAGAGTTTGTACGTTCTCCCCGTGACTGCGTGGGCTTTCCCGCACATCCCGAAGGCATGCAGGTTTGTAGGTCAATTGGCTTCTACAAATTGTCCCTAACGTGTAGGATAGAACTAGTGTATGGGTGACCACTGGCTGGCATGGACTAGGTGGGCTGAAGGGCCAGTTTCCATGCTGAGATGATTGAGAGTCTGGGAATGACTGGGTAATGACTAGACCTAAGTGATTGTGATTGAGGGGGGGGGGGTTGGGCGAGTGAGGGGGGGTTGGGTGAGTGAGGGGGGGTTGGGTGAGTGAGGATGGGTTGGGTGAGTGAGGGGGGTGGGGGGGGTTGGGTGAGTGGGGGGGGGGTTGGGTGAGTGGTGGGGGGGGGGTGGGTGAGTGAGGGGGGGGGTTGGGTGAGTGGGGGGGGGTTGGGTGAGTGAGGGGGGGTTGGGTGAGTGAGTGGGGGGGGGTTGGGTGGGGGGGGGGGGTTGGGGGGGGGGGGTGGAGTGGGGGGGGGTTGGGTGAGTGGGGGGGGGTGAGTGAGTGAGGGGGGGGGGGGGGTGAGTGAGGGGGGGGTTGGGTGAGTGGGGGGGGGGTTGGGTGAGTGGGGGGGGGGGGGTTGGGTGAGTGAGGGGGGGTTGGGTGAGTGGGGGGGGGGTTTGGGTGAGTGGGGGGGGGGTTGGGTGAGTGGGGAGGGGGTTGGGTGAGTGGGAGGGGGGGGTGGGTGAGTGAGGGGGGGGGGTTGGGTGAGGGGGGGGGGGGTTGGGTGAGTGGGGGGGGGTTGGGTGAGGTGAGGGGGGTTGGGTGAGTGGGGGGGGGTTGGGTGAGTGGGGGTGGGGGGGGGGGGTTTGGAGTGAGGGGGGGTTGGGGTGAGGTGTGAGTGGGGGGGGTTGGGTGAGTGGGGGGGGTTGGGTGAGGGGGGGGGGGGTTGGGTGAGGGGGGGTTGGGGAGTGGGGGGGGGTTGGGTGAGTGGGGGGGGTTGGGGTGAGTGGGGGGGGGGTTGGGTGAGTGGTGAGTGAGTGGGGGGGTTGGGTGGGTGAGTGGGGGGGGGGGTGGGTTGTGGGGGGGGGGGGTGGGTGAGTGGGGGGTGGGGAGTGAGGGGGGGGGGTGAGTGGGGGGGGTGGGTGGGTGGGGTGGGTGAGGGGGGGGGGTGGGAGTGAGGGGGGGGTTGGGTGAGTGAGTGAGGGGGGGGTTGGGGGTGGGAGGGGGTTGGGTGAGTGAGGGGGGTTGGGTGAGTGGGGGGGGGTTGGGTGAGGGGGGGGGTTGGGTGAGTGGGGGGGGGGTTGGTTGAGTGAGGGGGGGTTTGGGTGAGTGAGGGGGGGGTTGGGTGAGTGAGGGGGGGGGGTGGGTGAGTGGGGGGGGTTTGGGTGAGTGGGGGGGTTGGGTGAGGGGGGGTGGGTGAGTGGGGGGGGGGTGGGTGAGGTGGGAGGGGGGGTTGGGTGAGTGAGGGGGGGGGTTGGGTGGGTGGGTGAGAGGGGGGAGGGGGGGGGGTGGGATGAGGGGGGGGGTTGGGTGAGTGGGGGGGGTCATGGTTGGGTGAGTGGGAGGGGGGTTGGGGTGGGAGTGAGGGGGGGGGGTGGTGAGGGGGGGGGGGGTGGGGGGGTGGGGGGGTTGGTGGGTGAGTGGGGGGGGTTGGGTGAGTGGGGGGGGGTTGGGTGAGTGAGGGGGGGTTGGGTGAGTGAGGGGGGTTTGGGTGAGGGGGGGGGTTGGGTGAGTGAGGGGGAGGGGGGGTTGGGTGAGGGGGGGGGGTTGGGTGAGTGAGGGGGGGGGTGAGTGGGGGGGGGGTTGGGTGAGTGGGGGGGGTGGGTGAGTGGGGGAGGGGTGGGTGAGTGGGGGGGGTTGGGTGAGTGGGGGGGGGTTGGGTGAGTGGGAGGGGGTGGGGTGAGTGAGGGGGGGTTGGGGTGAGTGAGGGGGGGGGGTTGTGAGTGGGGGGGGTTGGGTGAGGGGGGTGGGGTGAGTGAGGGGGGGGTTGGGGTGAGTGAGGGGGGGTTTGGGTGTGAGGGGGGGTTGGGTGAGTGAGGGGGGGGTTGGGTGAGGGGGGGGGGGGGGGTGGGTGGAGTGGGGGGGGTTGGGTGAGGAGGGGGGGTTGGGTGAGTGGGGGGGGGGGTTGGGTGAGTGAGGGGGGGGGTTGGGTGAGTGGGGGGGGTTGGGTGAGTGGGGGGGGGGTTGGGTGAGTGGGGGGGGGTTGGGTGAGTGAGGGGGGGTTGGGTGAGTGGGGGAGGGTTGGGTGAGTGAGGGGGGGGTTGGGTGAGGGGGGGGGGTTGGGTGAGTGAGGGGGGAGTTGGGTGATTTACGGAGCAGTTGGGAGAATGGTCATGATTAATAGATGGGGCATTTAAAGTGCCTCTGATGGTTCGTGACCTTGACTGAGTAACTGGCCGTTGAAAAAGTAGACCAGACTGGGAGCTGTGACAAGGGATAATATCGCAGTGATCACGGAGTTAGAGAGAACTCCCGGTAAAGCAGGTCCAGCTCACCGTAGCCGACTCTGGTCTTGGCCCCGAGCCACCGGTGTCGAAGGGACCCATGTCGCCCAGAGTGAGGAGGGACCCAAGAGCGAGGTGGAGCATCGACACAATGGTAGGGGGCTGTTGGGAGCAATGGGGGGACACGGTGTGGGACCACTGAGGGTGATGGGGGACGCGGTGGAGGTGGGAACGGGGAGGTGGGCTGATGATACGTGCGGTGGCAAACAGGGATGTTCGGTGAACTTTAGTGACTTTGTCGGTGCCAGGCATGTGGCATCACATGTGTACTGCCGAGGTGAGGTCCGCTGTATGATTTACCAGGTTGCATGCAAGCACAAAGCAATAATATATCACTGAATCATTGAATTGAATCATTGAGCTGTAAATGAGATGCAGGAGAACTCAGAGTTCCTGGCAATGGTGAAAATGATGAGATGTGGGAGAGACTGGGTTTTGTGCTGAGATCAGTTCAGTTTAGTTTATTGTCACGTGTACCGAGATACAGTGAAAAGCTTTTGTTGCGTGCTATTCAATCTGCAGAAAGACATGATTACAATCGAGCCTTTTGCACTGTATGGATACATGATAAGGGAATAACGTTTAATGCAAGATAAAGCCAGCAAAGTCCAATCAAGGATAGTCCGAGGGTCACCAGTGAGGTAGATAGTAGTTCAGCACTGCTCTCTGGTTGTGGTAGGATGATTCAGTTGCCTGGTAACAGCTGGGAAGAAACTGTCGCTGAATCTGGAGGTGTACGTTTTCACAATTCTATACCTTTTGCCTGATGGGAGAGGGGAGAGGAGGGAGTGGCCAGGGTGCGACTCGTGCTTGATTATGCTGCTGGCCTTGCCGAGGCAGCGTGAGGTATAAATGGAGACAATGGAAGGGAGGTTGGTTTGTGTGATGGTCTGGGCTGCGTCCACAATTTGCTGCAATTTCTTGCGGTCTTGGATGGAGCTGTTCCCAAGCCAAGCTGTGATGCATCCTGATAAAATGCTTTCTGTGATGCATCTGTAGAAGTTGGTGAGAGTTGTTGGGGACATGCTGAACTTACCAAGCCTTCGAAGGAAGTCGAGACGTTGGTGTGCTTTCTTGGTCGTTGCTTCAATGTGGGTGGTCCAGGAGAAGTTGTTGGTGATTGTTGGGAGAGCGGGGATTAGTGGGAAGCCGGGATGAATACCAAGTGCGGGAGGTTATGAAGGGAAATGAGGGAACGGAGAGCTGGGGCGTGGTGAGGGTCTGGGTCTGAGGAACAATAAGGCAGGAGGTTCTTACAGTAGACGTCGGCAGTCCTGCTGATGTTGGTGCTTCCCAGCGGGTTGGACACAGCGCACGACACGGGCTCTGTGAAGAAGGTGTAGTCCACCACCGTCTCATAGGTGTCACCCTGCACTCCCCGCAACACCTGGCCGCCCTTCGCCCACCTGGAGCAACACAGAACCAATTAAACACCATGACCAACATTGTCTCACTCTGATACCCAAGTCAACCCTGATTTAAGGTTGACACAAAATTCTGGAGTGACTCATTGGGACAGGCAGCATCTCTAGAGAGAAGGGATGTGCGACGTTGCGGGTCGAGACCCTTCCTCAGACTGACATCAGGGGAGGTGTGGGACAGATATAGAATGTAGTTGGACACAGTAAGACTAGTGGGAGAACTGGGAAGGGGAAGGGGTTGGAGAGTGAATGCAAGGGCTATCTGAAGTTAGAGAAGTCAATGTTCATACAGCTGGGGTGTAAACTACCCAAGCAAAATATAAGATGGTGTTCTTCCAATTTGCACTGGGCCTCACTCTGTCTATGGAGGAGGCCCAGGACAGAAAGGTCAGATTGAGAATGGGAGGGGGAGTTGAAGTGCTGGGCCACCGGGAAATCAGGTAGGTTAAGACGGACTGAGCAGAGGTGTTCAGTTAAATGATCACAGAGCCTGCGCTTGGTCTCGCCGATGCAGAGAAATTGACACCTGGAACAGCGGATACAGTAGATGAGGTTGAAGGAGGTGCAAGTGAACCTCTGCCTCACCTGATGTCAAGATAGTCAAGACAGCTATGGGAGTCAGTATGTTTGTAGTAGCTATCTTGACTACACTTCTTACCACCCTGCTTCCTGAGATGCTGCCTGACCTGCTGAGTTACTCCAGCATTTTGTGTCTACCTTTGATTTAAACCAGCATCTGCAGTTCTTTCCTACACATTTTGTCAACTTTGATTTAGTTTAGTTTAGTTTAGAGATACAGCATGGAAACAGTCCCTTCAGCCCACCGAGTCCTCGCCGACCAGCGATCCCTGCACATTCTACACACACTGGGGACAATTTACATTTATACCAAGCCAATTAACCTGCAAATCTGTATGTCTATGGAGTGTGGGAGAAAACTGCATATCTCGGGGAAAACCCATGGGTTCATGGGGAGTGCATTCAAACTCCGTACAGACAGCACCCGTAGTTGGGATCGAACCCGGGTCTCCGGCGCTGTAAGCACTGTACGGCAGCAACTCTACTGCGGCACCACCCTAGGTTACCGGTCTTGGTCACTGAAGCACTCCACGATTCTGTCTGTAACTCCCTCATGTACAGCACATCCCTCACTGGCATCCTATGATATAGTCCATACCTTCACTGTCTTAAGGCACCTGTAGCAGAGTACACTTGCACAAGGTGCATTAGCAAGCAAACAATTGACATTGGCCTACAAAAGGAGATATGAGGCCAATTGACCAAATACTTAGTCTAAGCTGACAAACAACAGATATGCTGGAAGAAATTAGCTAGTCGGTCAGCAGCTGTGGATAGAGAAATTAGTCAAAGTTTTGTGGAATTTATTCCCTTGATGAATCTTCTTTCAGATTTCCTTTCCCACCTCCCTCTCTCTCAACCCCGGGGGGGGGGGGGGGGGGGCCCTCTCTCTCTCTCTCCCCCACCCTCCCTACCCAAACCTTCTTTAGGAGAAACTCAATACTCATCAACATAATGCATAACGTGTGGCTCTAGGACTCTAGGACTATGCTTGTCTTTATTAACTGGGTTGCAGAATGTAAGACTAACTGACCATTCCAGATCTGTACCTGTGTCTGTATCTGAAACTTTAGTCTCTCGCGTGGCACGATGGCGCAACGGTAGAGCTACTGCCTCACAGCACCAGAGACCCGGGTTCGATCCTGACTACGGGTGCTTGACTGTACAGATTCTGTACATTCTCCCTGTGACCGCGTGGGTTTTCTCCAGGGTCTCCAGTTTGCTCCCACACTCCAAAGACGTACAGGTTTGCAAGTTAATTGGCTTGGTATAAATGTAAAATTGTCCCCAGTTGTGTGTAGGATAGTGTTAGTGTGCGGGGATCACTAACGGTGGGCCAAAGGGCCTGTTTCCGCGCTGTATCTCTAAACTAAACATGTCCAAGTCAACAAAACCCTGGACTCTACACAAGTGGGTGTTACATAGAGTCTGATTCTCACTTTGCTTTTGTCCAGAGCCAAATCTCACTCCAGCCTTGGTCAAATCCTGGGGCAATGTGTGGGATTCCAGAGAAGGGAATGGAGTGTCCAACCTTGACAACGTGGAAGCATGGACTCAATCTTGACGCTCAGGGATAAGTGAGAGAAAATCTCCTACATGCAGGAGTTATATCTGGCACAAAGAAAGAGAGTTAATCAGCATAGGTTTAGAAATTCCCAGCAGGATTTTCAAAAGTCCAACCACCTGCATTTGGTTCATCATGAACCTTCCTTGCATTGTGGGGTAGGAAATGGTCATGTTTATGCATGTCTGTGGTGTGCAACTTTACGCACAGTTAATGAACCATCTTTACTTTACTTTATGTGTAGGAAGGAACTGAGGATACTGGTTTAAATCGAAGATAGACACAAAATGCTGGAGTAACTCAGCGGGACAGGCAGCATCTCTGGAGAGAAGGAATGGATGACATTTCAGGTTGAGACTGGAACCAGAGCTGGAATTAATTTACTTTAGTGAAGATTAGTTTGGAGTTGCAGCATGAAAACAGCCCCTTCAGTCCACCGGGTCCACGCCGACCAACGATCATCCTGTACACTAGTTACACATGTCCCACTTTCACATCCAACACACTAGAGGCCACTCACAGAAGCCAATTAACGTACAAACCCGCACGTCTTTGGAATGTGGAAGGAAACTGGAGCACCTGCAGAAAGCCCACGTGGTCACAGGGAGAATGTTCAAACTCCGTACAGACGGTACCCTTAGTCAGGATGGAAACCCAGATCTCAGGCGCTGTAAGGCAGCAACTCCACCGCTGTGCCACTGTGCCATCCTATTGCCCCCTTCATAAGTTCACAAGTGTTAGGAGAAGAATGAGGCCATTCGGCCCATCAAGTCTACCCTGCCATTCAATCATGGCTGATCAATCTCTCCTAACCCGGAGGGGGCGCTGCACTGCAGCAGCCTCTACCTACAGCCAGTCTGTATTTCAATCTTTTAATTTTTTTTTTTTTAGTTAGTCTAAAGTCTTGTGTTGGGGGAAACTTTAACTTTTCTATGTGGGGGAGGGGGGCAGGGTAAGGGGGAAACTGTTTCCCAGTCTCTTCCTGGCGGGGAAGCGACTATTTAACCGAGTCGCGTCCTCGCTCCCCCACCTCGCGGCCTACCAGCTGGATCGGAGCGGCCTTTCCTGCTGGGGACCAGGAACCGGACCAGGGCTGCTACAGCGGCGGCGCAGCGCTGGAGTCACCACGGAGCGGGCGATGCCTACCTGGGTCGCCGTTTGGAGCTCCGGAGCATTGGGCCGCTGCTCCAACATCGTGGAGATCTGGTGCGAAGAGCTCCCAACGCGGGTGGCGCTGAACAACATCGTGGAGTCCTGGAGCGCCTTGCAGAGGGTCTCCAGCAGCTGTCTCCACCCGGCGCGGCCTGCGGACTTTGGAAGCCACCGACTCCGGTAGGAGGGGGCCGACTCTGGTGTTCACGCCGCTGAGGACGTCCCGCAGCCCCGACGTCGGACTTGTATCATACCGGCGAGCGGTCCTGGACATCGGGCCACCCGTAGCTGCAACTGCGGAGGGCTTGGGGGAGGCCCTGACCACGAGGAACAGTGGAGGAAGAGACTGACTTTGGTGCCTTCCCACACGGTGGGGAACTTTGATTCTGCTGTGTGTGGATGTTTTATGTTAAATTCTATAGTGTGTGTTCTTTATACCCTTTCTGGCTTAATCCCTCCCATCACCACCTCCAGTTTAAATTCCAGTTGGAATATTTTGGAAGGCCCAAGAACCAAGAACCAAGAACCCCATTCTCCTGCCTTCTTCACATAACCTCTGACACCTGTACTAATCAAGAATCTACATATCTCCATCTTAAATACATCCATTGACCTGGTCTCCACAGCCTTCTGACTAAAGAAATTCTTCACAAAACTAACCAATCTTTCCGTACAGCACGTCATTTTCATTTCCATTTTCATCATAATTTTGTTGTGAATCTTTGTGGTATCCTTTTTGGCATTGTCTCATCCTTGGCTTAATGTGTTGAAAAATAACTGTAAGCCACATCGCAGTAGTGGCAAAGCAAGTGTTAAAACACATCTGCAATGGCCACCTTGTCTTACAGTCTACATCCCAGTTAATAAAGACAAGCATAGCACCAGAACTGCCTGCAGAAGCTGTGGATCTGCATCCTGTATTTGATGCTGTCTGTGAACTTATTTGTCTCCATGCAAGTCACAAGTTGGACATTTGGTGGAACACATTCTACTTGCCTGTATAAATGAGGTGCACACCGGTAGAGTTGCTGCCTTACAGCGGTAGAGACTCAGGTTTGATCCTGTCTCTAGGCGCTGTCTGTACGGTATTTCTACGTTCTCCCTGTGACTTGCATGGGTTTTTTCCGGGATCTCGGGTTTCTTCCCACACTCCAAAGATGTACAGGTTTGTAGGTTAATTGGCTAGGTATAATTGTAAATTATCCCTTGGTGGGCCGAAGGGCCTGTTTCCACGCTGTATCTCTAAACTAAAACTAAATCTTATACATTCCCTGTTATACTTTTACACAGTGTTTTTTTGTAGACAAAATGGTGCCAGTACGCATATAGTTTAGTTTAGTTTAGAGATTCAGCATGGAAACAGGCCCTTTGGCCCACCGAGTACACACCATCCGTTTACAGTAGTTCTATGTTATCCCACATTCTCATTCATTCCCAACACACTAGTGGCAATTGTACAAAGGGCCAATTAATCTACAAACCGCACGTCTTTGGGATGTTGGAGAGAAAACCCACATGGTCACAGGGAGAACATGGAGAACAGGTAGGCGGCGCGACTCTCGTCAGCAGCGGCCTCTGCAGCCCGTCTGCATTTTTATTATTTTTTGTCTATGTTTCTATGTAGTTTTTGTTATTTTTTGTTGGGGTGTGTGTGTGAGAGGAACTTTTAAATCTCTCCCTGCACGGGAGACCCGACCTTTTCTTCGTCGGGTCTCCATTGTCGTTGGGGCTGCAACGAGGAGTGTCCTCCAACAGGAAGACCGGGGTCTCTGGTGCCGACGACTCACCTCACCGTCGCGGAGCTGGCCGAATCCGGAGCGGGTGGAGCGGTAGTGGAGCGCTGCTGCTGCTGCGGCCCGACCTCCGGAGATTCGGAGGCTGCAACTGCGGGTCTGGCGGACGGCGGCACCGGGTGCCCGCGGGTCCCTGGAGGGAGACCGCTTTTCAGGGCTCCTGCAACGGCGACTTCTCCCGCCCGAGTTGCGGGGTTGAAGAGCTCCTGGAGCGGGGCCTCACAGCACCGCCCCACGCGGCTTGGAATGGCCGCGGGACTCTGCGAGCGCACGCCGGGGGCTCTAACATCAAGAACCCGGTGTGCGACCTTGCATCACCCGGCGTGGCTTTAATGGCCGCGGGACCATCGCCATCGCCAGCCGGGGGCTTTGACTTTGACTCTGACATGGGGGGGGGGGGGGGGGGGAGTGCAGTGGAGAGATACGTTTTTTTGCCTTCCATCACAGCAATGTGATGGATGTTTATGTAAATTATGTTGTGTCTTGGGTCTATTTGTTTGTAATGTATGGCTGCAGAAACGTTATTTCGTTTGGACCTCAAGGGGTCCAAATGACAAATAAATCTAATCTAATCTAATCTAATCTAATCTAATCTAATCTAATCTAATCTAATCTAATCTAATCCGAGGTCAGGATCGAACCAGGATCTCTGGCACTGTGAGACTGTAGCTCTACCAACTACACCATTCATGTTCCTTACTTTCGGTGTCTATAGCAGATCAAATGTTATCAGTTTCATCAGAAAAACATTGCTAAAGTTTAAAGAATAATAATTGTTAATTAAATTGGATTGTTAGAACCTTAGATTAAACAGTCCATCACGCCCAGTCCATCAGCGGCATTGACCTCCCCACCATCGAAGCGACCTACAGGAGTCGCAGCCTCAAAAATGCAGCCAGCATCACCAGAGACCCGCACCACACTGGCCATGCTCTCATTTCACTCCTACCATCGGGACAAAGATACATGAGCCTGAAAACTGTAACATCCAGGTTCAGGAGCAGCTTCTTCACTACAGCCATCAGGCTATTTTACTTCAGAGTCACTTCGCGTGGCATTGCGTTCAGCAGTGCAACAGCGGCCGGAGCGGGAGTCAGGCGTTCCCGCTGCAGGTTAAAAGACGGACCGTCAGGTAAGTTACTCAGAGGTCGGCTTTTCTTTTGCAAGGAGAGCCTTCTGATTTGTTTTTCAGACATGAAGAAAAGGCTATTGAAGAAATCTGTCGCCCGTTCGACTCCGACGGAGGAGCGTTCCATCTGTGGGAGGCAGCAGGAGGTAGGACCGCTTACCCGGCGCTCCACCATCCCCGACACCGGGCCAAGCCCAGTCCCGCTAGCGCCTGAGCAGCGGACTGGTTGTATAGCCACCAGGAAGAGCATCCGGCCGGTGGTTTCCGACTCGTCAGACGGGGACGTCTCACCATCCGTTCGGGGGAGAGACTGCCGGCTGAGCCGCATGGAGCAGCTCCTGGAGCAGGTGCTCCAGCGAGACTCGCTGCGTGAGGGGCGCTCTCGCAGGGGGAGTCAGGCACTCCCTCCACAGTGCCTTGTGCACTGGCCATCGCTTCCTCCTCACCCGAGGGCAGCTTTGGCGACCAGGACTGGGCTGGTCAGGAAGAGGGGACGCTGGCTGAAGAAGTCGGGAGTATGCAAGGGGTGCAGGACTAGGAAGAGCTGCTGGGTGTGGTGGACCACTACGTGGCAGCCCCACGTGCAGGAAGGCCATTAGAGCCTAAACTAGCAGCCAGCATTAACCACCTCTCCAACAGGCCCCTACAGGAGCAGGTGGTTAATGAGGCCTTAGAATTGTTCCAGAAAATTGTGAGTCTCTCAAAGTGCCGGCTGTCAACAGTCAAATCTGGGGGCACATCGGGACAAATATTCGGAACCAGGAGCTGAAACTGCAGCGGATCCTCAGGCTCCTGACGTCAGCCATCACATCATTTGCTCGTTCTGTGGACAATACGGAGATGACCACAAACCAACTCTTGCGCTGTTGTGCAACACGCAGTTCGAGATAAATAACCTCCGTAAAGGAATTATAAGACCTGCCCTAAATCCAAAATTCGCGGGGTTGTGCAAAACTCCAGCCACTGAGCCAGACACACTGCTCTTTGGCAAAGACCTCACGAAAAAATTAAAGGATATGGAAGAGGCCTCTAAAAAACTTTCGGTCTCATGAGGGCAGGCCCCGGGACGAGCAAACCCAAAACAACAATACCCAAGCGGCAGCACCCCATCGCGTCCACCAGTCGACGTCTACCCTATGGGACTGGTGAAAGCTCGGGGTCCGCATATCACCACCTGAAGTCTTTTTTAGACCAAGGCCCAGAGCGGACCCCATGGAAAATGCGCAACCCCCAAACATCACCACCACGTCAGACAACGTGCAAGACTCGCTGGTCTGGGAAGAGACAGAAGAAACACACATAACCATGGAGGTAGGTGGGTCTGGTTCCTACCAGCATATAGAAAGTAGGGGCGCAATACTAACAGGGGGGAGATTACACCTGTTTAAGGAAGCATGGGAGTCTATCATGAGTGACAAGTATATACTCAATAGCATTAGTGGATACAAAATACAATTTATACTAGAAAAATTGCCACCAGTTCAACATTCACCCCAGAGGGTCTTTTCCCTCTCAGTTAAAGAGAAACGAGAGGGACAAGCTGAACTGGTGAGACTAATCACTAAGGGTATCATGGGGAAAAAACAAAACATGAACCCTTGGAATTTGTGTCAAATATATTCATTAAAACTAAAAAAGATGGTGGGTGTCGCATCATCATTGACTTAACTTCACTAAATATGTTTGTTAAGTATGTACATTTCAAAATGGAAACGTTTGTTACTGCCAAACAACTGATTTCCAAAGGATACTTCATGGCAAGCATTGACCTCAAAGATGCTTACTATTAAGTACCCATTCACAAGGATCATCGCAGATACCTGAAATTTACCTGGATGGGGCAGCGATGGCAGTTTAAAGCATTACCCAATGGTTTAACATCAGCCCCAAGATTATTCACCAAGATACTAAAACCAGCCCTGGCAATATTAAGAAGACAAAAACATATGGTCATGGCATATCTTGATGATATCTTAATAGTAGGCAAGACCATGGAATTGGCATATCAGCTGTGTTAGCTACCAAACAGTTGTTCGAAACCTTGGGATTTGTCTTACATCCAGATAAATCTAAGTTGAAGCCTTCCACAACCATGGACTACTTGGGCTTCACAATTAACTCAGCCCACATGTCTGTAACTTTGCCAAAAGACAAAACAACTGAATTCGCACAATCATGCAACAATTTAATCTTCAATGAGCGACCAACTATTCGACAAGTAGCAAGAGTAATTGGGGAAGTGGTAGCAGCTTTTCCGGCTACACAATTTGGACCTTTGCATTATCAAAACTTACAAAGAGCAAAGGTACAGGCACTAAAACGATATGCAGGTCATTATGATCGTATCATGAAATTACCCACTGAAGCAATATCAGAACTACAGTGGTGGGCAGAAAACGTTTGGCATAGTTTCAGCCCTATCATCATCATTAACCCTACTTTAGTTATCCAAACAGATACCAGTGCTCAAGGCTGGGAAGCAACTAACTCCATATCCAGCACAGGTGGTAGATGGACTAACCTAGAGTCATCATTACTACTTACACTGGGCATTATCTATCTAGAGATGTTGGGTGCCTTTTATGGTTTAAAAGCATATGCATCCAATATGCATCACTTACATGTACGGTTATAAATAGACAGTACTACGGTGGTGGCCTACATTAACCATATGGGCGGCATAAAATCGATATCATGCAACAAATTGGTCAAAACTATTTGGCAATGGTGTGTCGAAAGACATATTTGGCAATCAGCAACTTACCTGCCAGGTAAGCTACATACAATGGCAGACACCAGGTCACGCAAATTTAATAACAACACCGAATGGATGTTAAACCCCAAAGTGTTTGCAAAGATTATTAAGCAATATGGCATGCCAGATATCGACTTATTTGCATCAAGGCTAAATCACCAGGTACCTATGTATGTCGCTTGGGAACCAGACCCTGAGGCAGCAGCGGTAGATGCATTTGCGCTGGATTGGGGACATTTCTTCTTCTATGCATTTCCACTCTTCCGCCTCATTAGCCGTGTACTACGCAAAATACAAATGGACTCTGCTTTAGGTGTTTTGATAGTACCCGACTGGCCCACACAGCCATGGTTCCCATTACTCCACGACATCCCTCCGAGCATCCACAAGAAAACAGTACTTGTCCAGCATCAAAAAGTGGGAGAAGTACTGCTTGGATACAGGGACCACCTACTCAACCGCTACAGTTACCAACGTACTGGAATTCCTGGCGAACCTTCACCACGATGAAGGACTCGGCTACAGTGCCATCAACACAGCTAGAAGTGCCCTGTCTGTCTATTTAAAACAAGCTCCAGGACAACAGGCCATGGGGTCCCACCCGCTGGTGGTCAAACTAATGAAGGGTATTTACAACTCTAACCCCCCTAGACCAAGGTACACCCATATATGGGATGTCAGTGTGGTCCTGACATACCTCAGGGGATGGCCACCAGCCAGATCCCTCAACCTGGAACAATCTACGCTCAAAACACTCATGTTGATGGCACTTGTATCTGCACAGAGGGTCCGGTCACTACACCTATTGCGACTGGACAACATGATCACAGCTCCAGACCAGATCTCTGTCGTTATCCAGAGAATGAGAAACAGAGCAGACCAGGAACACCTAATCCAGTCGTGGAATTCCCTGGCTTACCCGCCAGAACCACGGGAGGCAGCCCGGTGCGGGGCTGAGACGCTCCCGTGTGGGCGGCCCGGTGCGGGGCTGACCTGGTGCGGGGCAGAGATGGTGCTCCGGCGGCTGAGGCGGCGTTCTGGCGGCAGCGACCTGAATCCGGGGCTCGGCCGCAGGCCAGTGGATGACATCGTTGGGAGCTCGCAGGTCACAGGCTGCTGCCTGATTTCCGGAGCTCCCGCGGCAACATCTGTGTCCGCTGGACTGGAGGGCGGCAGCTTCGACCACCCCCGGGCCGCGGAGCTTGAACCGCGGGAATGACTTACCATCGCCCAGTGGGGAATCGTCACAGCGCAGAGGGAGAAGAGGAAGGAAGAGACAGCAACCCTAAGACTTTTTGCCCCCATCACAGTGAAGAGGTGCTTGGTGAACTCATTGTGGTGGATGTTAATTTGTGTTTATTGTGTGTTGTTTATTATTACATGTATGGTTGCAGGCAACGACATTTCGTTCAGACCGAAAGGTCTGAATGACAAATAAAGGATTCAATTCAATAACGGATTCAATTCAATTCAAACATAGATACAACCAAAATATTAGAGGGAATGAAAAAGCCTTATGGGTCAGTCATAAAAAACCTTATGGTCGGGTGACAAGCCAAACCATTTCGAGATGGCTCAAGCAGGTGCTTAAAGCTGCTGGGATAAACACTAACATGTACAAATCTCACTCCACCAGGGCAGCATCCATGTCGACGGCCAAAAGAATGGACGTGCCTATAGACCACATCTAGGCTACAGCAGGATGGTCGGGGGAAAGAACGTTCAGAAATTTTTATAATAAGCCGTTGGCAAAACCTGCTTTATTTGCAGAAAAAAATTTACAGACGGCAAATATTTAATTTAAGCCCAGGGGAGCAATTTAATTTCTTTGTTGTTATTGTTAAAAAATACCGTCGTGTTTTTCTACAAACAGATTCATTGGTTGATTACGATAACACACTTCCTCCCTCAAGGACTTCGGCAGTGAGTGAAGTAATAACTGTTACACGGTTTGAAATCACAGAGCTTTAAAATCTTCACGTAGTCACTCACATGACTCCGAAGTAAAATAGTAAGATTAAACGAGAACTTACCAGTTTGTAGTTTGATCTGTATTTTATGAGGAGTTACGATGAGGGATTACGTGCCTTCCGCTCCCATCCTCAATAATATGGGTCAAACTGATAACTGATGTCTCCTTTTCTTTTCTATGTTTATTTCAATAACTGTGTCTATCTGTGATTCCACACCACTGCTTTTGAAGTATGCCGCGCATGCGTGCTGAGTGGGCTCTTCACGTAATCCCTCATCGACACCAGGATGCTGGTGAAAGCATGAGGGCCGTGCAGCAACCACAAAGGTCTTTTTTAGGCCAAGACCCAGAGCGACCCTCATGGAAAATGCGCCAACCCCACATTCCGGCATCCTCGTCCGCAGAAGAGGCAGAAGCCAAAGAAGTGAACGTACCACCGGTAACCATGGAGGTAGGTGGGTCTGGTTCCTTCCAGAACATAAAAGGTGTAGGACCTGTACTAACAGGGGGAAGGTTACACTTGTTTTGGGAAGCATGGAGGTCTATTACCACTGATAAATATATACTACAAAGTATTCAGGGATACCTAATTGAGTTCATCCAAAAAGATATACCACCAGTTCAACATGTGCCTAACCGAAAGTTTGTACTCTCACAACAGGAGAAATTGGAAGGGCATGCTGAACTGGAGAGGTTATATGCCAAAGGTGTAATAGAGAAGTCGGCACATGACTCTCTAGAATTTGTATCCAATATATTTACGAAAACCAAAAAAGATGGTGGATGTCGCATCATCATTGACTTAACAAAACTGGATACTTTTGTAAAGCATACTCATTTCAAAATGGAAACATTTGTTACTGCCAAACAATTAGTTTCAGAGGGATACTTTATGGCATGCATTGATCTAAAAGATGCATACTATTCAGTACCCATACATAAGGATCATCGTTGATACCTGAAATTTAACTGGATGGGGAAACAATGGCAGTATAAAGCATTGCCTAATGAGTTAACTTCAGCCACAAGTTGTTCACCAAGATATTAAAACCAGCATTGGCAATACTTAGGAAACAAAAACATATTGTCATGGCATATCTTGAAGATATATTAATTGTGGGGAAAACCCTGGAACTAGCTAAATCAGCAATTTTAGCTACCAAACATTTGTTTGAAACACTGGGGTTTATCATCCATCCAGATAAATCTAAGTTGACACCGTCCACAACTATGGACTAACTGGGATTCACAATTAATACTATCCACATGTCTGGAACATTGCCAAAGAGTAAAGCAGCAGACTTGGTGGAATCCTGCAACAAATTGATTGTTACAAATAAACCATCTATTCGACAGGTGACAAGAGTAATTGGGAAGTTAGTAGCAGCATTTCCAGATATTCAGTTTGGACCTTTGCATTACCAAAATTTACAAAGGGCAAAGGTGCAAGCGCTAAATCATTTTGATCGACCCATGCAGTTACCAGCCAAAGCAATTTCGGAGTTACAATGGTGGAAGGAAAATATTTGGCACAGTTCCAGCCCCATCATTATTAGTAACCCATCAATCACAATACAAACGGATGCCAGCGCTCATGGCTGGGGAGCTACTAACACTATATCCAGTACTGGTGGTAGATGGAACATACAGGAATCATCATTACTAAAAACACTGGGTATAAACTATTTAGAGATGTTGGGTGTGTTTCATGGGCTAAAAGCCTACTGTTCAACAATGCACCATCTGCATGTCCACCTGGAAATTGATAATACCACAGTGGTGGCATATATATTAATCATATGGGTGGAGTAAAATCGATATCATGTGACAATCTGGCCAATACAATCTGGCAATGGTGTGTCAATAGACATATTTGGCTATCAGCACCTTACCGACCAGGTAAGCTCAATACAGTGGCAGACACCAGGTCATGAAAATTTAATGACAGCACTGAATGGATGTTGGACCACAAAGTATTTGCTGAAATTACTAGTCGATATGGTACACCAGATATCGATCTATTTGCATCTAGACTCAATCACCAGTTACCAACATATGTCGCTTGGGAACCAGACCCTGGGGCAGCAGCGATGGACGCTTTCTCGCTGAATTGGGGAAGATTGTTTTTCTATGCTTTTCCCCCCTTCTGCCTCATCAGTCGGGTCCTACGCAAAATACAATTGGACTCAGCATCAGGTATTTTGGTAGTACCCGATTGGCCAACCTACTAAACATGGACTAAACATGGGTCCCTGTCATCCTTGACATGGTCTCTGAACCATATATGTCCATCACTAAACGACCAGATCTCTTGGTCCATCCTGTAATGGGCGAGAGTCATCCGTGCCATGACAGGATCAATCTCTTGGTTTGCAGAATCTAAAAAGACCATTGTTGGATCTGGGACTGACAGACAGGACCATGAACATGAACACGGCGGCCTATCGAGAGTCAACAAAAAAGCAGTACCTCTCCAGCATAAGAAAATGGGAGTTGTATTGCTCAAGGACTGGTGTAGCATATAATACAGCTACAGTCACCAACGTCCTGGAATTCCTGTCCAGCCTTGATTTTGATGCAGGACTGAGCTACAGTGCTATCAATTGCGCTAGGAATGCCCTGTCAGCTTACTTGTGGCAGGCACCAGGACAGCATTCCATGGGATCCCACCCTCTAGTTGCCAAACCTATGAGGGGTATTTACAACACTAACCCTCCTAGAGCGAGGTACTCCCAGATTTGGGACGCCAGTGTTGTACTAACATTGCTAAGGGGTTGGTCACCAGCAATGTCCCTGTCCCTGGAAAAGCTCACATTAAAAACAGTCATGCTGATGGCACTGGTTTCAGCTCAAAGGGTCCAGTCCCTACATAAACTGTGACTGGACAATATGATGGTATCTACAGATAAGATAAACTTTCGCATCTTGGAGCTGGTTAAACAAAATAGACCAGGAACATCAGGACTAAATTTGGAATTCCGGGATCACCCATCTGACACCCGATTGTGTGTAAGGACACATCTTCTACTATACCTTAAGACTACTAAAACCTTAAGAGGTAGTGAATTGGCGCTATGGGTCAGGTATAAACAGCCTCAAGGATATTTAATATTCAGGGGGGATAGACAGAAAGGGAAAGGAGGTGGGGTAGCATTGCTGGTTAGAGAGCAGATTAATGCAATAGAAAGGAAGGACATTAGCTTTGAGGATGTGGAATCGATATGGGTAGAGCTGCGAAACACTAAGGGGCAGAAAACGCTAGTGGGAGTTGTGTACAGGCCACCTAACAGTAGTAGTGGAATTGGGGATGGCATCAAACAGGAAATTAGAAATGCGTGCAAAATAGGTAAAACAATTATAATGGGTGACTTCAATCTACATATAGATTGGGTGAATCAAATTGGCAGGGGTGCTGAGGAAGAGGATTTCTTGGAATGTATGCGGGATAGTTTTCTAAACCAACATGTAGAGGAACCAACGAGAGAGCAGGCTATTCTAGACTGGGTGTTGAGTAATGAGGAAGGGTTAGTTAGCAGTCTTGTTGTGCGTGGCCCCATGGGCAAGAGTGACCATAATATGGTTGAGTTCTTCATTAGGATGGAGAGTGAAATCGTTAATTCAGAAACAAGGGTCCTGAACTTAAAGAAAGGTAACTTTGACGGTATGAGACGTGAATTGGCCAAGATAGACTGGCGATTGATTCTTAATGGGTTGACGGTGGATATGCAATGGAAGGCATTTAAAGCCTGCATGGATGAACTACAACAATTGTTCATCCCATTTTGGCAAAAAAATAAATCAGGGAAGGTAGTGCATCCGTGGATAACAAAAGAAATCAGGGATAGTATCAAAACAAAAGATGAAGCGTACAAATTAGCAAGAAAAAGCAGCCTACCAGAGGACTGGGAGAAATTCAGAGACCAGCAGAGTAGGACAAAGGGCTTAATTCGGAAAGGGAAAATAGATTATGAAAGAAAACTGGCAGGGAACATAAAAACTGACTGCAAAAGCTTTTATAGATATGTGAAGAGAACAAGATTAATTAAAACAAATGTAGGTCCCTTGGAGTCAGAAACGGGTGAATTGATCATGGGGAACAAGGACATGGCAGACCAATTGAATAACTACTTTGGTTCTGTCTTCACTAAGGAAGACATAAATAATTTGCCGGAAATAGCAGGGGACCGGGGGTCAAATGAGATGGAGGAACTGAGTGAAATCCAGGTTAGCCGGGAAGTGATGTTAGGTAAATGGAATGGATTAAAGGCCGATAAATCCCCAGGGCCAGATAGGCTGCATCCCAGAGTACTTAAGGAAGTAGACCCAGAAATAGTGGATGCATTAGTGATAATTTTTCAAAACTCTTTAGATTCTGGAGTAGTTCCTGAGGATTGGAGGGCAGTTAATGTAATACCACTTTTTAAAAAGAGAGGGAGAGAGAAAACAGGGAATTACAGACCAGTTGGTCTAACGTCGGTAGTGGGGAAACTGCTAGAATCCGTTATTAAAGATGGGATAGCAGCACATTTGGAAAGTGGTGAAATCATTGGACAAAGTCAGCATGGATTTATGAAAGGTAAATCATGTCTGACGAATCTGAAAGAATTTTTCGAGGATGTAACTAGTAGAGTGGATAAGGGAGAACCAGTGGATGTGTTATTTCTGTACTTTCAGAAGGCTTTCGACAAGGTCCCACATAAGAGATTGGTATACAAAGTTAAAGCACATGGTATTGGGGGTTCAGTATTGATGTGGATAGAGAACTGGCTTCCAGACAGGAAGCAAAGAGTAGGAGTAAACGGATCCTTTTCACAATGGCAGGCAGTGACTAGTGGGGTGCCGCAAGGCTCAGTTCTGGGACCTCAGCTATTTACGATATATATTAATGATTTGGATGAGGGAATTGAATGCAACATCTCCAAGTTTTCGGATGACACGAAGCTGGGGGGCAGTGTTAGCTGTGAGGAGGATGCTAGGAGGCTGCAAGGTGGCAAAAAACAGGAAAGTAGATTATTATCTGAATGGTGGCCGATTAGGAAAGGGGGAGATGCAACAAGACCTTGGTGTCATGGTACACCAGTCATTAAAAGTAGGCATGCAGGTGCAGCAGGCAGTGAAGAAGGTGAATGGTATGTTAGCATTCATATCAAAAGGAATTAAGTATAGGAGCAGGGAGGTTCTACTGCAGTTGTACAGGGTCTTGGTGAGACCACACTTGGAGTATTGCGTACAGTTTTGATCTCCAAATCTGAAGAAAGACACTCTTGCCATAGAGGGAGTACAGAGAAGGTTCACCAGACTGATTCCTGGGATGTCAGGACTTTCATATGAAGAAAGACTGGATAGACTCGGTTTGTACTCGCTGGAATTTAGAAGATTGAGGGGGGATCTTATAGGAACTTACAAAATTCTTAAGCGGTTCGACAGGCTAGATGCAGTAGGATTGTTCCCGATGTTGGGGAAGTCCAGAACAAGGGGTCACAGTTTAAGGATAAGGGGGAAATCTTTTAGGACCGAGATGAGGAAAACATTTTCACACATAGAGTGGTGAATCTCTGGAATTCTCTCCCGCAGAAGGTAGTTGAGTTCATTGACTATATTTAAGAGGGTGTTTGATGTGGCCCTTGTGGCTAAAGGGATCAGGCGGTATGGAGAGAAGGCAGGTACAGGATACTGAGTTGGATGATCAGCCATGATCATATTGAATGGCGGTGCAGGCTCGAAGGGCCGAATGGCCGAATGGTCTACTCCTGCACCTATTTTCTATGTTTCTATGTTTCTATGTTTCTATGTATCTATCTGCAGTTCCTTCCTACACATCCTGGTTTTCAAACTGTGGTCATTAGTCATTAACAGTTCAGTAACTAGTCATTAAAGGATCACAAACAACTCTGATGCCATATAAAGTCACTTCACACCATTTGCACCCCAGCTATGCTGACACACCAAGTATCTGAACCCGCAGATCCTCGCCATCCGAATGACAATGTTACAGTCAGCCCTGGTTTCAGCATGTCATGTCACGATTATTGCTGTAGGCACAAGGAACTGCAAGTGCAGGCTTATTAAAAAAAAAAACATACAACGGGCTGGAGTAACTCAGCAGCTCAGGCAGCATTTCCGGAGATCATGGATAAGTGACGTTTTGGGTCAGGATCCTTCTTTAGGCTGATTGTAGTATGGGGGAGAAAGCGGGAAGAGAGATAGGGGGGTGGGGCGAAAGAAACCCTGACAAGTGTCAGGTTGAATGCGGAGGACGGAACTACGGACGCTGGTTTACACCAAAGATAGACACAGAATGCTGGAGTAACTCTTTTCTAGTTGCCGTCCCCCCTCCCCCCACTACAATTAAAGGGAGGGTCCGAAACTGAAACATCAACTGTCTATTTGCTCCACAGATGCTGCCTGACCCAATGTGTCTTGTCTTTTTGTCCTTCTGCCTGGGGTTAGGAGGAGTGTGGTCAGCAACCTATAACTGAGGTGAGATCAGCAAACAGAGATCAGAGAGGACTTGTAGTGATGTGTAGGAAAGAGCTGCAGATGCTGGTTTCAATCAAAGATTGACACACAAAGCTGGAGTAACTCAGCGGGACAGGCAGCATCTGGAGAGAATGAATGGGTGACGTTTCAGGCCGAGACCCTTCTTCAGAGTGCCAGCTGAAAGGAGAGAGAGAAAGGAGCATTAAAGTGTTGGATTGCTAAATCCCCACCAGACAGCCATGTTGTACACATCATGAGCAAGGGAGTCAGCAATAAGTGAAGTTTCTTTCATACTGTCAGCAGTATTATGGATCATCAGGACAATAATTCACCGTAATATTTGCTTGGATAAAAAGGGCTGAATTATGGATGAAAGTGAAAACCTCGTAATTTTTCAAGGGAGATATTATTTGCCTGAATTTTAATAACTGCTTTCATTAAAATAATCGGAGGATGGCTATAAAGTATCGCCCACTGAATCTGAGGAATTTATCCAGACTTATTCTGGCAGATGGATATAAATTCAAATTATGCTGAAATATGCAAGCTTCTGTTTACAATATATTTAATGTCAGTGAGAATGGATGAATGGGATTCATTTTCAAGGAGGAAGATTCTTTTTAGTTTAGTTTAGTTTAGTCTAGTTTAGAGATGCAGTGTGGAAACAGGCCCTTCGGCCCACCGAGTCCGCTCCGACTAGCGATCCCCACACATTAACTCTACCCTACACACACTAGGGACAGTTTTACATTTACATCAAGCCAAATTCACCTACAAACTTGTATGTCTTTGGAGTGTGGGAGGAAACCAAAGATATTGGAGAAAACCCATGCAGGTCAAGCGGGGAACATATAAATTCCCGTACAGACAAGCACCCATAGTCGGGATCGAACCTGGGTAGCAAGGGCAGAGCTGCAATCTGTAACCGCTTTGAAACCCACTGCTGGAGGAGGTTGGTGAGGCAGGTACCATCACAACCTTTAAGAAACATTTTGACAGGTACATGGATAACACAGATTTAGTGGGATAGGGGCCAAAAGCATGAAGGTGGGACTAGAGTAGATGGGGCACATTGGCAGGCATGGGCAAATTAGGCTGAAGGGCTTGATTCCACATGGTATGACTGTGACTATTTCCCCTCGTCGACAGTGACAGACTCAGTAATGCTTGCACCTTTCCTTGAACAAAACACCCTTAACACTCACGTGGCCCGCTGTGGTGAAGGGTCTTTCCTTGCTTAGGGGGTCCCTGCACTGAACTCTGCCCCTCAGTGTTCATCAGCAGAAGCACCAAAGCACCAAGGAAGTTTCTTGTGAAAACGTACCACACAACCTGCCAGATTCAGGGACAGTTTAATTGTAATTTTAGAGGTCCAAACGAAATGCCGTTTCCAGCCATACATTACACACTGTTATCAGGCACAAGCTGTGGAGGCCAAAAAAAAACATCCTCCACTGCACTCTCCCACAACCAGAGAGCAAAGCCCCCGGCTGCTGGCGAGCCATTGAAGCCACGAGGTCGCACATCTAGCCCCCATGCGGAGTTCCAACAAATCCAGGGACGGCACGGAGGCGCAGCTGAAAGAGCTGCTGCGGGCTCCCAGAGCCCTGGAACCTGGGTTTGATCCTGACCCCGGATGCTGTTTAAGTGGAGTTTGTACGCTTTCTGCAGGAACGCGAGGATTTCCACCGGTGCACCCACTTCCTCCCACATCCCAAAACGGCACCAATCTGGTGACTCTGTATATTGCCTCAGTGTACTACTACTACACACTTGTATTGTCTCTGGATGCTTATCTAACATGAATCCGAAGGGCCTGCCCCTCTTGCCGATTTTTTCAGTGACTGCCGGCATCATTGACCAATGTGTCAGGTAACCGAAAAATTTGCGGCGTGGTGCGGGCGTGGTGACATATTGACGCGCGGTGTTTTTTCAAGTGTTGCAACATTTATTTTGTCGCAGCTGGATTTTGAAATGTTCAAAATCATTTGGCGGCACTGATATGACTCCACTAGTCGCCGAATAAATCACCAAGTGGGACAGGCCCTTTAGCATTTATAGATAGTAATACTTGTACTGAACTGTATGCAAAAATAATTTCCACTGTACATGTGAGGAATAGATCGGGTAGATGAGAGGAATAGATCGGGTAGATGCGCAGTCTCTTGCCCAGAGTAGGTGAATCGAGGACCAGAGGACATAGGTTTAAGGTGAAGGGGAAAAGATTTAATAGGACTCTGAGCGGTAACCTTTTCACACAAAGAGTGGTGGGTGTATGGAACAAGCTGCCAGAGGACGTAGTTGAGGCAGGTACTATCCCAATATTCAAGAAGCAGTTAGACAGGTACATGGATAACACAGGTTTGGAGGGATATGGACCAAACATGGGCAGGTGGGACGAGTGTAGCTGGAACATTTTTGGCTGATGTGGGCACGTTGGGCTGAAGGGCCTGTTTCCATGCTGTATCACTCTCTGACCATGGCCTTGTTACACGTGACAATAAAATACCATTGAAGCATTGAGCCATTGAAACATGCTGTTTTGTAGGTTAATTGGCCTCTATAAATTGTCCCTCATGTGCAGGGAGTGGACAAGAAAGTGGGATAACATGGGACTAGTATGAACAGGTGATCGATGGTCGGCGTGGACTCTGGGCCGAAGGGCCTGTTTCAATGCTGTATCTTTCAACCAACCAACCAAGAATCAATCAATCAATCAATCAATCAATCAATCAATCAATCAATCAATCAATCAATCAATCAATCAATCAATCAATCAATATCTTTAAGATGGGCTTAGATAGGCAACTCTTTTGCCCAAAACTATCTGATAAACAAATGAAGATTGGAGTATTGTTGCAGTTGGTTAGTTCCAGGACGGGACAGGGATTGATCTCAGTGTTGACATCTCCATAGATACAACCACTTCCACTGATGTGATGAACAACACCTCAACAACTGCACGTGTTACATAGAGGAAAACAGAGTGAAAAAATAATGAAAATTCAAACAGTATCTGCAAATGTATTTATATTTGATGCACTCATTCAGGAGCATATTTATTTTTAACCTGATGTACTCCAACTGAAAGCCAAATGTTATAACAAGGAACTACATATACTGGTTTACTAAAGAAAGACACAACATGTTGGTGGCATCTTTGGAGAACATGGATAGATGAGGTTTTGGGTTGGGAACCTTACCTATCCATATACTCCAGAGATGCTGCTTGGGTTATCCAGAGATAACGCTTTGAATTGTTATATTTTTGTGTCTTTCTTTAAAAGAAAACTGCCCTGTCTGTTTCGAGGGATCTGGAGCGTTAGCTTTGCCGTATGCCAGCCAATTTGTTTAGTTTAGTTTAGAGATACAGCGCGGGAATGCAGCCCACAGTGTCCGCACCGACCAGCGATCCCCGCATATCAACACTATCCTACACACGCTGCGGATAATTTACATTAAAACCAAGCCAATTAACCCACAAACCCGTACGTCTTTGGAGTGTGGGAGGAAACCGACGTACTTGGAGAAAACCCACTCGGTCATGGGGAGAATGTACAAACTCCGTTCAGACAGCTCCCATAGTCGGGATCAAACCCGGGTCTCTGGCGCTGTAAGGCAGCAACTCTACCGCTGTGCCACCAAAATAAATTTCAAATAGCCGACCAGTGTAGGTCAGATCAGGCAAGCACAATCGAATCTGTGGGGACAAGCAGAAAACGGATGGTTTTTTTCACCAGTCACAGGTTGCTATGAGATCCCTATGTCTGTCCACAGCAAATTTAGTGTCGGAAGGATGCTGGTTTACATTGAACATAGACACAAAATACTGGAATAACTCACCGGGACAGTCAACAACGCTGGAGAGAAGGAGTGGGTGACGTTTCAGATCGAGACCCTTCTTCAGACTGAGAGTCAGGGGACAGAGAGTCTAGAGCTATAGAAGGGTAAGGTGTAAAAATGACAGATCAAAGCGGATGATGATAAGGAAATGTAAAATGGTTCATCGTTAGCTGAGCGGGTTTAGTGACTGGATGTAGTGGAAACAAAAGAGTAGCTGTTGATCATCATGGCCTGAATATCACTGAAGATAGACAGAAAATGCTGGAATAACTCAACAGGACAGGCAGCATCTCTGGAAAAAAGGAATAAGTGACGTTTCGGGTCGAGACACTTGTTCAGACCCACTGTGTTACTTCAGCATCTTTGGTGTAAATCAGCATCTGCAGACCCTTGCTACACCTGGATCTCAATGGATGTAATAGAAAGGGTAGGGCCAACTTGGTGCCTAGGGTTTGCACCGACATATTCCTGTCATGCCCTTAACATGAACGAAGGTAACACATTAATGTACAGCAGTATCATGGAATCCAAGCCTATTGCTCCCTGAAAGTGGCAACACAAGTAGTGCTAGTTTAGAGATACAGTGTGGAAACATGCCCTTTGCCCACTGAGTCCGCACCGACCATCGATCACCTGTACACTAGCTCTATCTTCCAAACCTGCATGTCTTTGGAATGTGGGAGGAAACCTGACCACCCACACGGTCACGAGGGGAACGTGCAAACTCAATACAGTCAGCATCTGTAGTCAGGATTGAACCCAGGTCTCTGGCGCTGCAAGGCAGCAACTCTACCGCTGTGCCACTGTGCCACTCAAGAAGATAGAGGAAGGCACACAGTTAAGTGGCATTGAGTGTATGAGTCAGGAAACCATATGGCAGCTTCGTAGAACTCATTTGGGGTATTGTTTGCAGTTCTGATGTGGAAGCTTTGGAGAGGGTGCTAGAGAGGTTTACCTGAGTGCTGCCTGGATTATATTAGGTGCAAGGAAAAGGTTTCTTCAATGTAGAAACAAGGAATTGCAGATACTGGTTTACAAAAGAATAGTGTGCTGGAGTAACTCGGCAGGTCAGGCAGCATCTTGTGAACGCATGGCTTGGTGACGTTTCAGGTTGGGACCGTTCTTCACCTCTCTTCAGAAATGGCATAAACTTGGATTGTTGTCTCTGGAATGCTGAAAGTTGAGGGGAGACGATACATAAAATAATGGGAGGGATAAATAGAGTAGACAGTTGGAACCTTTTTCCAAGTTCGAAATGTTAAAGACTGGCGGGCAGAGCATTAAGCCCTTGGCCCTCTTAGGCGATTTTTTCGGCAACTACAGGCGACTAGGCTGTCACCACATGGTCGTGGGGTGATGCCTGTATGGTCGTGAGGAGTCTCCTCAAGTCGCCTAAAGAGTCGTAACATTTTTCTGGTCGCCGCTGGATTTTGAAATGTTCAAAACTTTTCGGCGACTGTGGGCTTGATGCAGCTTGCCTTCTCCCGTCGTAGGTGCTGTCGTAGACTGTCGCCAGGATGACGCAGGTTGTTGCCAGGTGACTTCGTTGAATTCCATCGGTGACTACCTACGTTGTACCGGGTGCTGACTTCAGTTGTCACTGAATTGCCGTAGCTTGTCGTGGGTGGACTAGGTTGACTTTGGTTGTTCAAGGTTGTTGGGCTGCGGTGGGACAGGCAGCCGTTCCGGCGACTTCAATTGTTCTTCAGTACCATGTCGCCGAGAACATCGGGCGCCGTGGCGTTGCTGTGTCGATAGGCCCCCGACTTGGGTGGACAAGTGGATGAGGACTTGACTTTGTGGTCCCCCACAGTGTTTGGTGTTAAGTTCTTCATCTAGGTATTTTATTTAGGTACTGGACATCTGAATTTTCCTGAATAAGGGGATTAATAAAGTCTAATCTAATCTAATCTAAGTTGTCATAGGTATGGTCATAGGTGGACGTCCTAATGGGTCACTGGTTGTCGGTAGCTTGCTGTAGCTGGTTGTCGTAGTTTGTCGTAGACATTGTCATGGTGGGGGGCGGGGGGTCCAGTCGCCGTTTTTATGGCGACCTGCTACAACTGTGACAGTTGCCAAAAAAATCGCCTAAGTGGGACAGGCCTTTTAAGGTGAGATTGGGAAAGATGAAAGGAGATATGCAGGGCAAGTTTTTTACACAGAGAATGGTGGCTGCTGCTGATATGATCATGACGTGTACAACAGTTGTGTTAGGAGGCCTTTGGAGTTACAGGGAATGGAGATATAATCTGTGCATGCAGAGATTAGTTTAATTTGGCATCATGTACAGCAGGGCCATAATGGACTGAAGGTAGACACAACATTCTGGAATTATTCAGCTGGTCAGGCAGCTTCTGTGGAGATAAAGGATGGATGACTGATGTTTGGGGTCCTACTAATTAACCTACTAACCTATATATCTTTGGGATGTGGAAGGAAACCAGACACCTGGAGGAAACCCGTGTGGTCAAAGGGAGAACATGCAAACTCAACATAATAGCACCCGAGGTCAGGACCGAACCAGGGACTCTGGCACTGCCAGGCAACAGCTCTACTCTGTGCCTCTGTGACGCCCAGTTAGATAGGGAAGACATAAGGTATATTTGCCTTCATCGACCGAGGCAGCACTCAAGGTCAGGATCGAACCTGGGACTCTGGGCACCGTGAGGCGGCAGGTCTACCAGTTGTGCCACGGTGCCACTGCTGGATATTAAGCAGCGGGTTCAGCAGAACTGGATGATATCTGCTCGTGTGGTAGAGGAGGGGACCATTGTTTCACCGAGGGAGCTCCGTGAACCCAGGTCCTGTGACACACACAAGTGACGAGGATGTCCAAATTGTCTGAAACCTAGAAGCACCAGAGGTCGATCAGATAAATGTAGCAGTCACGAGTCTCACACCTGGTTAACAGGCTCTGATCATGAGGTCATAAATGGTAGGAGCACATTTAGGCCAATTGGCCCATCAAGTCTACTCCACCATTAAATCATGGCTGATCTCTCTCTCTCTCCCAACCCCATTCTTCTGCCTTCTCCCCATAACCCCTGACACCTGTACTAATCAAGAACCATCTCTGCCTTCAAAATATCCAATGGCCTCCACAGCGTTCTGTGGCAAGAATTCCACAGGTTCAGCACCCCCTGACTAGAGAAATTCCTCCTCATCTCCTTCCTAAAGGAATGTCATTTAATTCTGAGGCTATGACCTCTAGACCTAGTCTCCCCCACTAGTGGAAACATCCTCTCCACATCCACTCTATCCAAGCCTTTCAATATTCGGTAATTTTCAATGATGTCTCATCCTTCTAATCTCCAGCGAGTACAGGCCCAGTGCCGTCAAATACTCATCATATGTTAACGCACTCATTCCTGGGAACATTCTTGTAAACCTCCTCTGGTCCCAGAGACAGCACATCCTTCCTCAGACATGGTGGCCAAATTCCTCACAATATTCCAAATGCGGCCTGACCAGCGCCTTATAGAGCCTCAGCATCACATCCCTGTTTTTGTATTCTAGCCCTCTTGAAATAAATGCTAGCATTGCGTTTGCCTTCCTTACTAACGATTCGACTGATTTCTTACTACTGATAGTCTCCGAACTGAACCCAGATCACTGTTGAGAATATCCCTCCTATAGATTTGTTAGTTTACCAACACATCAGCCACCAGCAGCAGGGATCTCTCCCTGCCAGGCTACAGCTGAGGAACAAAGTTGCTTGGATTCCCCACAGCAGATGATAGCACTGCTTGATATTTAACAAGTAATTGTTGGTATGTCGGCATGACTGGGGGAGCCAGGATTTATCCGCCAATCTTAGTTACTCTTGAGAAAGTGGTGGTGAGTTATATTTTTCAAGCTGCTGTAGTCTATGTGGTACGAGCACAATAAACCCTCATATTTTGCTTGGGCAGCTTGCAACCCAGCGGTATGAAAGTTGACGGTACACAAAAAAGCGGGTGCAGCAGCATCTATGGAGCGAAGTAAATAGGCAATGTTTCGGGCCGAAACCCTTCTATGAAAGTTGATCTCTCTAACTTCAAGTAACCCTCGCATCCCCTCTCTCTTCATCCCTCCTCCACCCAAGTCATACCAGCTTCAAAATCAACGAAGGGTCTCGACCCGAAACGTCACGCATTCCTTCTCTCCATAGATCCTGCCTCAGCCACTGAGTTACTCCAGCATTTTGCGTCTACCTTCCAAATCAACTTGTTGAGTGTGATTGTCTGCAGAGGGCCTGTCCCACTTACGCGATTTTTTTCAGCGACTGCCGGCACCTGTCATAGTCACAGCAGGTGGCTGAAAATGTTCAACATGTTGAAAATCCAGCGGCGACCAGAAAAAGGTACGACTCTTCGGGGGACCACTCACGACCATACAGACGTCACGTGTCGAATGGTGATCCGACACGTTCTTTAATCTGGACAAAATTACAAGGGTGCACTTAAAATCCCCCTCGGAGGTCCCCCCCAAAATTGTGGGTCGGCGGCCAATCACCAGCTCATCGGGACATCCGCGGCTCATCAACGGGTCGGATTTGCTCCCTGTGGTCGAGGCTCTGGAAGATCCAGCAAATCCGTTCCCAGAGCTGACTTCCACGGCCAACTTTGCAGGTCGATATCTTGGCTCTTCCGCTGGACTCCACTCAGTACCCACTGGTACCGCTGGACTCCACTCAGAGGCAGAGACTTCTGTTGGTTCGGCAAAATGGATAATCCAGAAAGGCTCTGGTAACAAGGATGCCAGAAAAACCGGTGGTGGCCCTGGACCTGGTGGACCTCTGGACTCTTCACCCAACTGAAACTGTCACGTAGTTATAAAGCACCGAAAGAGGCCCTTCAGCCCAACTCATCCATGCCGACCAAGATGCCCCATCTAAGCTGGTTCCATATACACGCAGGTAGACACATAATGCTGGAGTTACTCAGTGGGACAGGCAGCATCTTTGAAGAGAAGGAATGGGTGACGTTTCGGGTCGAGACCCTTCTTCAGGCTGAACACCATATACATGCATTTGGCCCATATTTCACCTTTCCTCTCCATGTCATTCTGCTGATGTTCTTGTTCCATTACTAATGATCTGGGGGTGATGACAGAAGCCTCCTAGTGGCGATCCCTGGAAGCGACAACGCAATGCACTCTGTGACGGGTCGGGCGAGAATTCTGTCAACATGTTGGATGACGGCAGAAGCCAACAGCGAGCTACATTGTCTGTCACACGAGCGAACAAACTGGAGGTCTAATGCTTGCTGGCTGGGCGCGACAGAGGTTTGTGTCCCCCAACAACACCGTGTCGCTGTTATCCTCGATCCTGCAGACATCCACCCTGGCAGAGAGGTCCACTGACCTGGAGACCAGAGCACCAGTCCTGGCAGATGAACCGCTTCCTGGGCCCAGGTTGAGCAGCTTCCAACTCAAGTCAAGTCAAGTCAAGTTTATTCGTCACATACACATACGAGATGTGCAGTGAAATGAAAAGTTGCAATGCTCATGGACTTTGTGCAAAAAAACAAACAAATAAAACAAACAAACTACAAGCAGAATGGAACAGAATCACACATTCTTTTACTTGTGGGAGGAAGGAAAAAGGGATTAAAAAAAGCAATTAAAGAAAACACAGTAGACTGGTTCAGTAAAGTTAGTCCCTGGTGAGATAGGAGTTTACAGTCCTAATGACCTCTGGGAAGAAACTCCTTCTCAACCTCTCCATTCTCACAGCATGGCAACAGAGGCGTTTGCCTGAACGTAGCAGCTGGAACAGTCCGTTGCAGGGGTGGAAGGGGTCTCCCATGATCTTATTGGCTCTGGAGTTGCACCTCCTGATGTATAGTTCCTGCAGAGGGGCGAGTGAAGTTCCCAAAGTGCTTTCGGCCGAATGCACTACTCTCTGCAGAGCTTTCTTGTCCTGGGCAGAGCAATTCCCAAACCAGATTGTGATATTTCCGGACAAGATGCTTTCCACAGCCGCTCCACACACTGCTCCCTGGCCTGAGATCAGCTAACTAGATGCTTGTTCAGAAATGAAATCAAGTTCTTAGTAGCCGGCTGAGCAACTGAAAGATTCACATAAGCGACGACATCCTGAAGTATTTCATTTATTCACCACTAACCATAACAGTTGAGCACTTGACTGGGGAGCCACGTGCTGTTAGACCTTTCTCAAGCTGATTGTGAGTTAGAAAAGGTGATCAATCATTGACAAGGCAGCATCTGCTGAGCCAGGTTCAGTCTGCCGCAGTGCTGTAATTCATTATTTCACTTCTCGTTACCAAATGAGAGCAGCTCCTTGCATTGATGTGCCAGTCACGATGAGTCCTTCCACTCACTAACGATATGTTACATTCCAATCCTCGCTTTGTTCCTCCACACACAGCGACGATGTAGCTGTCACCGTCAGTGAAGATGAAGACTTCAGGTAAGATATGCAGATATGCCATTTATTGTCACTATACATGTACAGTGAAACTGAAAGCTGCTCGTACTCAGTGCATACATACAATTTAGCACAAAAAACAAGAAACAGAAAAAACAAAAAACAGAAGGGAGATGGGGGGGGGGAATAGGTGCACAAATTCTGCGGCGCTACATACATATATACATATATACAGATGGAAGTCCGTGTTGGGCGGTGTAGTCAGTGCATGTGTGAATTTGAATTTATAGTAGTTATAATTCTCGGAAAGCAACTATTCCTGAGTCTGTTTGTCCTGGATTTGATGCACCTATAGCGCCTTCCAGAGGGCAGCAGGTCGAACAGTCCAAACGCAGGATGGGAGCTGTCTTTGATGATCTTCTTTGCCCTGCTAAGGCAGCGGGAGGTGTAGATGTCCATCAGGGAGGGGAGAGGGCAGCCAATGATCCTCTGCGCTGTCCTGGTTACCCTCTGAAGCCTCTCCCTGTCTGCCATGGTGCAGCTGCCATACCATGCTGTAATGCAGTATGTCAGCAGGCTCTCGATGGACGAGCGGTAGAAGGTCAGCAGCAGGTTAGAGTCCAGGTTGTGCTTCCTGAGGACCCTCAGGAAGTGCAGCTGCTGCTGAGCCTTCTTGATGACCGCTGTCGTGTTGTCCGTCCAGGAGATGTCAGCAGCGATATGGACGCCGAGAAACCGGAAGGTGTTGACCCTCTCCACACACTCGCCGTTGATGTGTAGGGGGGCTAAGTCGGTGCTGTGCCTCCTGAAGTCGACAATGAGCTCTTTTGTTTTCCTGCTGTTCAGAGCCAGATTGTTTTCTGAGCACCAGGTTGTCAACTTCAGGACTTCCTCTCTGTAGGTTGCCTCGTCTCCCTTCGAAATAAGTCCGACCACAGTAGTGTCGTCAGCAAATTTGACGATGCGGTAGTTGTTGTGGGCCGGACTAGAGTCGTAGGTGTAGAGACAGTATAAGAGGGGGCTTAGCACACAGCCCTGTGGGGAACCGGTACTCAACCTGCAAGTGGAGGCGAGGTGGGGGCCGAGTCTCACAGTCTGGGGCCGGTTGGTGAGGAAATCCTTTATCCAGGCACATGTGACAGTGGGGAGGCCGAGAGTGACCAGTTTACCAATGAGAATGTCCGGAATGATTGTATTAAAGGCTGAACTAAAATCCACAAAGAGCATCCGGACGTAGCTCTGCCCCTGCTCCAGATGGCTCAGCACAGAGTGGAGAGCTACGGTAATGGCGTCTGCTGTGGATCTGTTTTGGCGATAGGCGAATTGGTGGGGGTCGAGGTCTGGTGGTAGATAGTCCTTGATGTGCTGGAGGACCAACCTCTCGAAGCACTTCGTGATTACCGGAGTGAGGGCCACAGGACGGTAGTCATTAAGGCTGGTGATGGTAGACTTCTTCGGCACAGGGACGATTGGTAGATCAGGTAGACCCACTCCACACTGACAGCCGTCTCAGAGAGAGGCAGACACAGGATAAGCCAAAGGCTATGGATAGGACAGGCTTAAGGAGACAGACACTAAATGCTGGAATATCTCAGCGGGTCAGGCAGCATCTCTGCAGAACATGGATAGGTGACGTTTTGTGTTATAAGGTCATAAGGTCATAAGTGATAGGACTGGAATTAGCCCATTCAGCACATCAAGTCTACTCCGACATTCAATCATGGCTGATCTATCTCTCCCTCCAAACCCCACTCTCCTACCTTCTCCCCAAACCCTTGACACTGGGTCATGACCTTTCGTCAGACTGATTGTAAGGGGGACACATTGAAGATCCATTATCCAGTGTGCAAGCATGGCTACCTTTTCATATCTCTAGTTTCCCTCTCCCCTGACAGTCTGAAGAAGGGTCTCAACCTGAAACGTCTATTCCTTTTCTCCTGAGATGCTTCCTGATCCGCTGAGTTAATCCAGCACGTTATGTCCGTCCACAGTGTGCAATGATGTATCCCTCTTGGGATCACACTATCCCTAACCAGCAATCAGCCTATCACAACCAACCCTGCCTCAGCTCATCTGATGCCAGCCCTGATTTGTCCTGGTCTTTTCCTGCTTACAGTTCATCCCCCCTTACAATTAGTCCGAAGAAGGGTCCTGACCCGAAACATCACCTATCCATTTTCTCCAGAGATGCTGCCTGACCCGCTGAGTTACTCCAGCACTTTGTGTTTATCTTTGGTGTGAACCAGCATCTGTAGATCATTTTTACCACATAAGGTTTAGAAGGATACAGACCAAACGTGTGCAAATGTTGGGGCATCTTGGTCAGCATGGACTAGTTGGGCGGAAGGGCCACAGTCAGGGTGCATACATTCGGCCTCTGACACTCAGCTCGGGAAATCAGGGCAAGAGTGGATCTGACAGCTTTTCGAGCTGGATTGCACTCAGACGGCGGTGAAGCGCACCTCCTCCACTTATCTGCTACAGCACCATCTCCAGTTACTCCTTCCCAAATATCCAGTTGCCTTGAAAGCTCCAATTTAACCATGGCATCATCAGAGACACAGCTTTCCATAACACCTTGTGCGGAAAGGTACCTGGTTATTTATTTCCCCAAAGTAATTTGAAGGGTAAATGTAAATACTGGAAAGAGTTTCTTCCGACCTATCACTTTGCACAGTCTAACATAAAATGCCTGGCTGGTGAACCATCTCCCGTTGTCAGTTTGCAATCGAACTGGTACGCCGTACACTGATAAATGACAATTTAACTTCAAAAACAACAAAGCCTCAAAGGTTTCCGCATTTGCAAAAACACCTTCATCATTGGCACTTTGGCCTTCACCAGTCAGAGTATTGAGTATAGACATTGGGAGGTCAAGTTGCAGTTGTATAAGGTGTTGGTAATGCTGCTGTAGACAACTGTACAGACACGGTCTGGTGTTCAAAGTCAGCTTTCATCATCAGTCTTGGTGGTGCAGTACAATATGTTGTTGGTTCATCTCTACCACCGGTGTGACTACGTAATATGGGAAGTGAGTGTTAATATAAAGTGTAATGTAAGATGGCGTTAGTGTCAGTACATTACTCTGATTGGTTCACATGCAATAACCAAACTACATCCTTCCCGGTAGAGAAGAGTTGTGAAGCAGATGTTAAAACACATGCGGTTAAACATACTCACCATACCTGTCGGGCGGTCTGTTAACCTGACCCGAACGCGTGCAGACAAACCCTTCCCCCTCCGTTCCGGAAAAATTAGTAGGGCTGGGTGGTGGAGAACCGAAGAAGGAGAATGCAGCGGGGGAGCCTGGAGTGAAAAGGCGCTGCGAGCATGCAGGACCGAATGACACGGGGAATACATGTTGAGGTCAGGGGGTCTGGGATGGACAACAACAGCAGGTGTCTTGAAAACCAACGGCGGTGCGCACGGAGGACATGGTCGCGGTTCGTTCACGGGCAGAAGATGTTGATGGCTGCGCAAATACAGAACACCATCAACGTTGACAAGGTAGGAACAAGGTTCCTTGGCTGGCCCCTCAATGAAACCCAGCTGGGTATGTCTAACTGCAGTCTGTAGGCGATCGCAGAGATCGAACAGCGCTATGCCCAATCATAAAGGAGCTGCTAGCTGTCGTTTTTGCATGTTCCAAGTTTAGAGACTTTATCTTTGGGAAACTATTACAATTGAAACTGACCACCAACCCCTAGTCACCATCTTGAGCAAACCTATTCACGCAGCGCCTGCACATTTGCAGCGCATGATGATGCAGCTCCAGCGTTTTGATTTCCAGATTGTTTACAAAAAGGGTAAAGATATGCTCATCGCCGACACTCTCTCTCAAGCACCACGGGCGTCCTGTGAACAACATCCTTTTGAGTGCGACAAGCTTGCTGTGCTTAAAGTCGACTTTGTTCCCACGGAAAGACTACTTTACCTTGCGGAACACACAGCTGCTGACAGAACGCTACAGCTGCTTTCCTCCAAGTGTGGTTGCCCCACAAAACAATCCAACACACCGCTAGATATACAGCCATTCTTCTTAGTTCGCGATGAACTGATGATACAAGACGGGATCATTGTCAATGGTCACAAAGTTGTGATTCCCTCATCCCTGCAAGATGAATACTACAAATATGTCCACTGTGGCAACCTAGGCACTGAGGCTACGCTTGCCCGTGCCCAAAGCATGTTTTACTGGCCAGGAATGACCAAATACATACGTGAAAAAATGGCATCCTGCTCCACTTGCAACAGCTTGGCTCCCCACCAACAGAAACAGCCTCTCCTGCAACAACCCATTCCAGAACTACCTTGGACATACCTCGCTGCGGATATTTTTGAATGGCATGGCAAACACTATCTAGTTCTGGTCGATTCTTATTCCAATTAGTTTGAACTTGATCTGCTGCCTACCATCACGCCTGAGATGATCATAAAAAATCTTCAGAGACATTTATCTGTATACGGCGTACCAGTTCGATTGCAAACTGACAACGGGAGACGGTTCACCAGCCAGGCATTTTAAAATGTTGCCAAACGTTGGAACTTTCAGCATGTAACCAGCAGCCCCGAATACCCTTAATCCAACGACCTTGCTGAGCGTGCTGTCAGGAGCCCGCAACAGTTAATGGAACGTTTGCATCTTGCCAATTCCGACGTCTACCTGGATCTCTTAAACCTGAGAAACATTTCCAGGGATGGTGTTCTAGGCTCTCCCGCCCAGCGGCTGATGTCTCTCATGACATGGTCCCAGCTCCCCGTTGCCCAGCAACAGCTGAAGCCACAGGTGCTCAAACCAGCTGCGGTCCAGAAACGCATTCAGGGGAAACATGATGTCCTGAAGCGCTCCTTTGACTAGTCGAGCAGGGGAAGGGTTTGTCCGTACATGTTCGGGTCGGGTTAGCAGACCTCCTGACAGGTACGGCGAGTATGTTTAACCGCATGTGTTTTAACAACTGCTTAACAACTCTTTTAGTGGCAGCTGACAAGGAGCGGTTACTGAAACCGGTCAGATTAACATTGTGTTTCTGAGTGCCAAACTGATCACCCAGTGAGGCTACAACCTCCAACATACAGCAGGCATGCACAGCCTGTTCAAGAGTCAGGTCAGCATTTCGGAGTAGCTCTGTTTTGAGTTTCCGATCACACATGCCGCTAACTTATTAGTTATCTCACCAAAGCAACATCCCGGGGCCATGTACTTCAAATCACAAATGAAACGTTCCACAGGTTGTTGGCATGTGAAGATCTTTGCTCGCTCCAGAGTGCGGTTCGATGGCAGGTCACATCGCTCATGGAATTTACGTAGCAGCACATTAGGGCTGCGCATCGTCTCTGCTGGGACCACCACCTGGCCATTCCCATCGAGCACAGGTTGCGCAAAGTCGAAGGTTTGCGCGTGAATCATAGCCTCAGGTCCAGCCAGGTTGAGCAGAAGCGATGCCTTGACTTCATCTGGATCGTTGCGATGGACGATATTGATGCAGTGCTCATAGTCAATTTCAAAGAAGCTTCATCGCTCGCCTATGTCTGCATCAAAGATGAGCTGGGTTGGCTTGCGGCACGAGTGAGCCATCAGAGTAAAAGATCAAGACTAATAAAATGCAAATAAACCCGTTAGACCTGATAGACGGATGCAATGGGAAATTTCCATCCCACTTCTGACACCATGTAGGCAACTGTGCAGGCACAATCTGGTGTTCAAAGTCAGCTTTAATCATCAGTCTTGGTGGTGCAGTACAATACGTTGTTAGTTCATCTCTACCACCGGTGTGACTATGTAATATGGGAAGTGGGTGTTAATATGAAGTGTACAGAAAGGTGGAGTTAGAGTCAGTACATTACTCTGATTGGTTCACATGCAATAACCAATCTACAGCTGCTCTTAGAATATTGTGTTCAGTTCTGGGCACCATGTTAGAGGAAAGATATTGTCAAGCAGGAAAGGGTACAGAGAAGATTTACGAAGATGTTGCCAGGACTAGAGGGTCCGAGCTACAGGGAGAGGTTGAATAGGCTGGGACTCTATTCCCATGAGCGCAGGAGGATGAGGAGTGATCTTGTAGAAGTGTATAAAATCATGAGAGGAATAGATCAGGTAGATGCATCGAGTCTCTTTCCCAGAGTAGCGGAATCAAGTTCCAGAGGACATAGGTTTAAGGTGAAGGAGAAAAGATTTAATAGAAATCTGAGGGGTAGCTTTTTCACAGAAAGGGTGGCGGGTGTATGGAACCAGCTGCCAGAAGTAGTTGAGGCAGGAACTATCCCAACATTTAAGAAACAGTTAGACAGGTACATGGATAGGACAGGATAGGGTTTGGAGGGATATGGACCAAACGCAGGCAGGTGGGACGTGTAGCTGGGACATGTGGGCAAGTTGGGCTGAAGGACTTAAGTGACCCTTCCCGTACACTGTGCTTTAACCGTCTTAATTACCGCGCCAATCTTCCTGTTTATCGTAGTGTGTGTCTGTATCACATTGGCTTTGCACTGTGTGAATTTAATTCAGACAGCACTCCCCCGCTTGCCCTGTCCCCTGCCTGCATAACGGGCTGGTGAAGGAAGCGATGTGTGTGCGTGTGCGTGTGTGTGTGTGTCTGCGTGTGTGTGTGTGCGTGTGTGTGTGTGTGTGTGTGTGTGTTCGTGCGTGCATGTGTGTGTGTGTGTGTGCGCATGCGCGCGCGAGTGTGCGTGTGTGTGTGTACGTGTGTGTGTGTGCGTGTGTGTGTGTGTGTGCGTGTGTGTGTGTTCGTGCGTGCATGTGTGTGTGTGCGCATGCGAGTGTGCGTGTGTGTGTGTGTGTGTGTGCGTGCGCGCGCGCGGCATGCGTGTGTGTGTTCCATTCTGACAGTCATCGTTCCAGTCGCCGATTTTTTCATAACCACCGTTTATGGAAATTGGGAAAAATCACCTAAGTGGGACAGGCCGTTAAAGCAGCAGCTCTATTGCTGCACCACCGTGTCACCCTTGGTTCACTGGACTTGAAACAGATACCTATCTTCCCAACGCACAATCATCCTAGCAGGGACATGCCCAGCAATACCTATCTTCCCCTCAGTAACGTGCTCTCTCCATTGTTTCCTGTCCTCTCTCCCCCCCATAGAGTTGCATCACAGATTGGATTGGGAACAGCTTTGCCCAAGACCCCAACGTTGCAGATATAGCCCAGTGTATCACACAGACCAGACTCCCCACCACTTACACTTCAACCTGCCTCAGAAAAGCAGGCAACATAATCAAATGTACACAAAAATGCTGGAGATACTCAGCGGGTGCAGCAGCATCCTTTTTGTGTACGTTCGATCTTCCAGCATCTGCAGTTCCTTCTTGAACATAATCAAATAGTTGTCCCATCCTGGTCAATCTTTCTCCCTGCTCTTGTCTGGCAGAATGTGCAGAAGCTTGAAGGCACACTCCACCTGACTGAGGAACAGCTTCTTCCCCTCTGTTATTAGGCTTCTTAATGGAACCCTCCATGTGTCCCGAGGAGCAAGAATGTCCCGGGGAACCGTGCGGGCCCGATCCACCCGCAAAACACCCGCGCCGCCGATGACGGTATAGTTTAAGAAGAAACTGTAGATGCTGGAAAAATCGAAAGTCGACAAAAAATGGAGGAGAAACTCAGCGGGTGAAGCAGGATCTATGGAGAAAAGGAGTAGGCGACTTTTCGGGTCGAGTCCCAGGGTGTCTCCTACTCCTTTTCTCCGTAGACGCTGCCTCACTCGCTGAGTTCTCCGGCAGCTGGTACAGGGTCGGTCAGCTCTGGCCAGTGGCCATAGAACACAGCAGCGCACTGTCACGTTGACCGACCCGGTGTGAAGAGTCAGTGCCACCCTGCGGGAGACGGAGAGGTACCTGTACAGGCTGACGGCAGGATTCGCTTTGGCAGAGCACCGAAACCTCACCGTGCTGCCTTCCAGAACCGGTTGTGGCTCCATTGTCAGGTTCACCAGTGGTGGATCTGTGGGCAGAAAAGAGGCTGTCAGTGCACTGCCCACTGGCCAACTAGACCCACTGCCCACTTGACCCACTGCCCACTGACACACTGCCCACTGGCCCACCTCCCACTTGACCCACTGCTCCATTGACCCACTCATCCACTGCCCACTTGACCCACTGCCCACTGACCACTGACCCACTGCCCACTGACCCACTGCCCACTGACCCACTGCCCACTGACACACTGCACACTGGCCCACCCCCCACTTGACCCACTGCTCCATTGACCCACTCATCCACTGCCCACTTGACCCACTGCCCACTGACACACTGCCCACTGGCCCACCTCCCACTTGACCCACTGCTCCATTGCCCCACGCAACCAAGGCCCACTGGCCCCACTGCCCACTGACCACTGACCCACTGCCCACTGACACACTGCCCACTGCCCACCTCCCACTTGACCCACTGCCCACTGAGACCCACTGCCCACTTGACCCACTGCCCACTGAGACCCACTGCCCACTTGACCCACTGCCCACTGACACACTGCACACTGGCCCACCCCCCACTTGACCCACTGCTCCATTGACCCACTCATCCACTGCCCACTTGACCCACTGCCCACTGACACACTGCCCACTGGCCCACCTCCCCCTGACCCACTGCCCATTGACCCACTGCTCCACTGACCCACTGCCCACTTGATCCACTGCCCACTTGATCCACTGCCCATTGACCACTGACCCACTGCCCACTGACCCACTGCCCACTGCACTGCACTGCCCACGCTTGTTCCCTTCATTACTGAGGGCCGTCCTGTAGAGGGCATGTAGCATCTATGTCATAAGCCCGATTCACCACTACCCCATCACAGACATTGGACTTGACCTATGGAATAGCTGCGCAACAATGTGTGTGCAAAGCAACTGCAGATGCTGGTTTATACTGAAGATAGACTCAAAATGCTGGAGTAACTCAGCGGCTAAAGCAGCATCTATGGAGAAAAAGGATGGGCGACATTTCGGGTCGGGACCCTACTTCAAACGGCAATAGAAGGTGAAGGTGGGGAGGCCGAGGGGAGGTGAAGAGGAGAAAATACCAGGGCCAGCCATAAATGACCTCAGACAGGGCAGTGCCTCGTAGGTCCATTGATGGGGAAGGTGCGATCGCCAGAGAAACCATGTGGACAACTGTGGAACTGGTAAAACTGGGGCGGGGCAGGGGGGTGGGGTAAAGGGGCAAGGAAGGGTGGGGCAGGGGGGAAGGGGTGGGGTGTTAGGTGACGTTACTGAAAATTAGAGAATTCAATGTTTATGCCGCTGGGAATGAGTTGCTGCCTGCACAGACTGGAACTGGGGACATTTGCTGGGGAGCATGCCCTTCACAGCTCCTCAGCAGGTGACATTTGCATCACAAAATGCCCAGGTGTTAACCAAAGAGAGTCTAAGCACCAAACATTGATATCCATTGGAGTAAGCAGCATCGAGATGTTTACCATCATCATCAACAACCGCCCAGAACCTCTTCAAGGTATACATGGTCTGAAGAAGGGTCTCAACCCAAAACATTATCCATTCCTTCTCTCCAGAGATGCTGCCTGTCCCGCTGTGTTATTCCAGTATTTTGTGTCTACCTTCAGCCATTAAACGCCACGGCTGTAATCTGTGTTGAGGGACATATCTACTGATACTCCAGAGTTTTCCCACCATTTCCAAGGTGTTACGATCGGCCCAGTTGCCTTAGGGGTGACTTGTTGTGCAGGGACAGGACTGTCTCATTCCAACCTCAAACACCACCTCTTAGGAACACACTTGCCCACAGCCAGCCAACCTTGAGTGGTGCTCAAGGGCACTGGTTCGACACTGGCCCATCCAGGACCAAGACCTTCTCCTGACTCGCCAAGGGCTAATGTGCAATCTCAAACTCAAACGGGAGAAACCTTGAACGAGCAAGGTGACAGCCACATGGAGATGTGACATTGGGAAGGATAACGTCATAACAGCAGTGAGGTGTGAACTTGGCTCAGAGATGAAGATGCTGACTCAATTTGAGTAGATAGAAGATAGAGAAGTTATGTCTCTGGTACATACAGTTTAAAGGCACTCTGAGGTTAGATGCTGGATCAGTGAAGTGCCGTTTGGATCTCAACTATTCACAATCTATGTTAACGATTTGAAAGATGGGATTGAACATGAGACAACTGGACAAGGAAGAATGTCGAGACAAGGAATTGCAGATGCTGGCTAACCAAAAAAAACACTCAAAGTGTTGCAGTAGCTCAACCGGTCAGGCAGCATCTCTGGAGGTGACCTTTCAGGTCAAATCCCTTCTTCATTAAGTCCCTAACTTACCAAATAGTGAGAGTGGATGTGGAGAGGATGTTTCCACTGGTGGGAAAGTCTAGGGCTAGAGGTCATAGCCTCAGAATTAAAGGACTTTCCTTTTGGAAGGAGATGAGGAGGAATCTCTTTAGTCCCAAGGGTGGTGGATCTGTGGAATGCTTTGCCACAGAAGGCTGTGGAGGCCGTCCATGGATATTTTTAAGGCAGAGATAGATCGATTCTTGATTAGTACAAGTGTCAGAGGTTGTGGGGAGAAGGCAGGAGAATGGGGTTAGGAGGGAGAGATAGATCAGCCATGATGAAATGGTGGAGCAGACTTGATAGCCTACTTCTGCTCCTATCACTTATGACCTTCAGATTCGCATGTGAACGTTCAGGTCAGTAAGCTTCTTCAGACTGATCCACTGAGTTATTCCAGCACTTTTGTCTTATTCTTTAAGCTGGAATGGAAGTTGAGAGAAGGCCACAAAGAGGCTATAATGGGATATAGATTGGTTAAGCAATTGGGCAGAAATATGTGGGACAGATAGGTTAGACAATCACAACCTTTTGTTCAGGGTGGAAATGTCAAAGACCAGATAGCATAACTCTAAGGTGAGAGGGGCAAAGTTTAAAGGAGTTTATAACACAGAGGGTAATGGATGCCTGGAACATGCTGCCTGGGGTGGAGGCAGAAACAATAGTATTGGACAAGAGGCTTTCAGTTTAGTTTATTGTCACGTGTACAGTGAAAATCTTTTGTTGCGTGCTAACCAGTCAGCTGAAAGACAATACATGATTACAATCGAGCCATTTACTGTGTATAGATACATGATAAGGGAATAACTTTTAGTGCAAGGTTAAGCCAATAAAGTCTGATCAAGAATAGTCCGAGGGTCACCAATGAGGTAGATAGTAGTTCAGCACTGTTCTCTGGTTGTGGTAGGATGGTTCAGTTGCCTGATTACAGCTGGGAAGAAGCTGTTCCTGAATCTGTAGGTGTGCATTTTCACACTTCTTTCCCTTTTGCCCACTGGGGGAGGGGAGGAGAGGGAGTGGCCGGGGTGTGACTTGTCCTTGATTATGCTGCTGGCCTTGCCGAGGCAGTGTGAGGTATAAGTGGAGTCCATCAAAGGGAGGGGTTGGTTTGTGTGGTGGTCTGGGCTGCGTCCACAATTTGAATGGATATTCAGATAGGCAGATGGAAATATAGGGAAGGGTGGGTTATTTAGGACTAGTGTCCTCGATCTTGAGTCCTATTAAAAAAAATGTTTTATTCACTGTTCATGATTCATTCCTATTCATAATAGATTAGATTAACTGGCATCATGTTCAGCATGGATATTGTAGGCTGAAGGGTTTGTTCTGATGCTGCACTGTTCTATGTTCTATTGTGTATAAAGTGGGAAGATACAAGGTGGTTTATTTGGTAGAAGAGAACAAAAGCAGAATTATGTTTAAATCGAGAGACTGTAGAAAGCTGCTGTAGAGGAAGACTTTATACATGGGACAGAAAGATTGGAAATTAAAAAAACAGTGAACTGCAGATGCTGCAATTTCAAATTCTAATGGGATATTCTTGAACCGTACAGCAGATCAGGCAGTATCAATGGAATGAGAAACAGTTAATGTCTTTGCTTAAAATCTCACATCCCCCCTGATTTTGCTGAGTACGTTTAATACTTTTGGTTGAAAGATGCAGCATGGAAACAGGCCCTTCAGCCTAGCAACCCCACGCCGGCCATCAATCACCCATTCACACGCATTCCATGTCATTACACCTTCATGGCCTCTTCAAATGTAAACCTTCTCATAGTCCCTCTCTCTGTACCTCTCTAAGGAGAGCTAGTGTCACACTCATGTGTTTGGAGTGCTTCCATGGATGCCTTCAACAGTCAGAGCAGTGAGGTCATGTTGCAGTTACGTAAGACATTGGTGAGGCCACGTTTAGAGTATTGTGTTCAGTTCTGGTCATCATGTTACAGGAATGATGTACTCGAGCTGGATAGGGTGCCGAGAAGGTTTATGAGAATGTTGCCAGAACTCGAGGGCCTGAGCTATAGGGAGAAGTTGAGCAGGCTAGGGCTTAATCCCTTGGAGCGCAGGAGGATGAGCATAATCTTATTGAGGTTTATGAAATCGAGGAATAGATAGGGTAAATACACAGAGTGTTTTGCTCAGAGAACGAGAATCAAGAACCAATAAAGTGAGGAAGGAAAGATTTAGTAGGAACCTTGGTAGGAACCGGAGGGGTAACATTTTTACACAAATGCGTGGGTGTATGGAACGATTAGATTAGATGAGATTAGATTAGATCCTTTATTTGTCATTCAGACCTTTCGGTCTGAACGAAATGTCGTTGCCCGCCCTCCCCGGAACGCCATCTCAGCCCCATGCCAGGCCGCCCTCACCGGAGCGCCGTCTCAGCCCCGAGCCGGGCCGCCCTCACCAGAGCGCCGTCTCAGACCCGAGTCGTGCCGCTGCCACCGGAACGCCGCCGCAGCTCGAAGACGGCCAGCCTCGCGTTGGTGAGTCCTGGCTGGCTCTGTTTCAGGAGCCTCGAGGTCGGTCACAGTTGGAGGCCGCCAGCTCCGCCATTAGGCGTCAGCGAATACGGAGGCAGAGAAGTGGGATACGACAGAAGAATCGCATTCCCCCGAAGGGAGAGACAGAAAACCATGTTTCAGCCCCCCCCCCCACACACGCATAACACAGCCTAATAACCAAAATTTGACCAAAACAAGGCAAAAAAACCCCAAAAAAAGCGTAGGAAGGAGTTGGCGGAGGAGGTAGTTGAGGCAGGTACTATCGCAACATTTAAGAAACATTTAGATAGGGACATGGATAAGATAGGTTTAGAGGGATGTGGGCCACAAGCAGGCAGGTGAGACAAGTGTAGATGGGGCATGTTGGTCGCTGTGGGCACGTAGGGCCGAATGGCCTGTTTCTACGCTCGTTGACTCCATGTATAGGGTTGGAAGCAGAGTGACCAAGATAAGCTCAGCTCCACCAGTAGGGTGAGCATCCACAGCCTCTCACCACATTCTATTAGATAAAGGTCATCCTCCCACCATCCAACTTAAAATCAAAGGAAGATAGACACAAAATGGTCGGCCCGAAACGTCACCCATTCCTTCTATCCAGAGACGCTGCCTGTCCCGCTGAGTTACTCCAGCATTTTGTGTCTATCTTCGGTGTAAACCAGCATCTGCAGTTCCTTCCTACGCTGAAAATGAAAGGAAAAAGGCTTCGCTGGGTAGTGTAACACCTTGAGGACAGGTTATCTGGATTGTTTGTCAGTGCAGTACAGACGTAAGGTCCTGTCCGACTTGGACATAATTTGCCCATCATTTACTCGACATCATTTACGCATCATGATGCACGACGTGCGCGTGTTGCGTGGTGACGTAGGCAGTGACGCGCGGTCGCGAGCGGTGCCCCAGGATTTTGGGATTCACAAAATCTTCGCGCACTACCTGCGTGATGCACAAATGACGCCCCAGTGAGACAGGCCATTGAGTTCAAGGCTCCGTATCCCAGTGTGTCTGTTTCAGATAATACTCTAGGCGGAGAGAGGCTTGTTTGTGAATGTGATTGATAGGCTGTAGGAATCGGTTAGAGTGCCTTTCTCTTTTGTGAATGTAGCATTATGAATTACTTAACCACCTTGCATAGCACACAGAACAATTGGACTATAATCTGATGTTATTGTTTGCAGAGCTGTCTGAGGTCATCCATCATTAACCACTACACGAGGGATTAAACATTGCCTGAGAGGCAGAGCCGAATGAGTATTCAAGTAGTGTACAGTGAAGTTGTTTCTGTCGTGAAGACATTCCCAGTGCAGCGATGACTCTGAGCCTCCTTTTCATCTGATAGTCTGCTACTTTCTTCACTCATGAGTTGAAGTTGAAACATCCTTAGGGTGGCACGGTGGCGCAAGGGTAAAGTTACTGCCGTACAGAGCCAGAAACCCAGGTACAATCCTGACTATGGGTGCTGCCTGCACGGAGTTTGTACGTTCTTCCCATGACCTGCGTGTGTTTACCCCGGGATCTTCGGGTTCCTCCCACACTCCAAAGATGTCCAGGTTTGTAGGTTCATTGGCTTAGACTAAGTGTAAATTGTCCCTGGTGTGTGTAGGGTAGTGTTAATGTGTGGGGATCGCCGGTCGATGTGGACTCGCTGGGCTGAAGGGCCTGCTTTTTAGTTTATTGCTACTTTAATCTTAGATTCCATTTTGCTCTGCTTTTTTTCAATTCCTTCCAATCCTTTGCTGAATTTCAAAAGGCTCCAAGTCCTCAGACAATGTTTTCTCTGGCAAGTTTATGACTTTTTTCTCGAATTGGAGAACTTCAAATTCAGTTTGATGGCAAGAAAATTGGCTCTGAAACTAATGCCCTAAACTTAAAAGCAAATAGAGAACAGGTGTTTGTTAAACTAGACTCAGAAAATTGATTATAAAGTGAAGAATTAGGTTACACTGGTAGACATTTGAAGAGATATTCTATGTTAGTAAAGAAGAGGCACAAAAAGTATACGTGGCTAACTAAAGAATTTAAAGATATATTAAACTAATTTTACTTCAGTCACGCGAGTGACTACGTGAAGACCCCGTCCAGCATGCATGCGCGTCATATCGTCTCTCGCAGTGCGCAAACGACAGGCTGTTGGAGCGCTGCTTCCAACGGCTCGGACCTGAAGGTAAGTTTTTTTTAACATTTTCAGGTCTCCTTTTTACTGCAGGAACCGTTCGGAGCTCCTGCTGGAGGTCCGAGGTCGGAACCCCAGCGCCACCCGGCTCCCTTCTACAGGGACCGCCGGGGGGGGGGGGGGGTGGGGGTGGAATCGCGGGGAATCCCGGCTGCGAATCGCGGGGATATCCGAAGCCGACCACAGAATCGCGGGGAAACCCCATTTACTAAGCCACGCCGGCTCGAGGGAAGCCCCAAACCGAGGGACATTCAAGGGGAAATCCCGGCTCCCGACACCGCAAGGATCCCTGCTACAAGTTTCCATAGATGCTGCTGCACCCGCTGAGTTTCGCCAGCATTTTAGGTCCCAACTACAAGGGCCGTGGGGAATGCTGACCACAGGAAGAAGCCTGGCTGCGGGGAGCACGGAACCTCAGAAGCCTGCAGGTAACCTGCCTTCCGGGACCAGGGGAAGACCGCGGGTAACCCGGTGTCCGAAACCGCGGGGAAGACCGCGGGTACCCGACTTCGGAGACCGCGGGAAACCACGGATAATCCAACCAGAGACCACGGGAAAACCACGGGTAACCCAGCTTCAGGGACTGTGGGAAGTCCACAAATAACCCAGCTTCAAGGACCGCGGGAAGACTGCGGATAGCCCAGCCTCGTGGATCGTGGGAAAACCGCCGATAACCTAGTTCCAGGGACCGCGGGAAGACTGCGGATAACCCAGCCTCGGGGGCCATGGGAAGACCACGGATAACCCAACTTCAGAGACCATGTGAGAAGACTGCGGATAACCAAGCTACAAGGATCTTGCGAAGAACACGGGTAGAACCGTGCGTGGGGGGAAACCTCAGCTACGGGAACCGTGCAAAAGCTGCGGGTAGATCTGTGCGTGGGGGAACCTCAGCCATGGGGACCGTGTGAAAGACCGCGGGTAGATCGGTGCTTAGGGGACACCCCAGCTACAGGGACCGTGTGGAAGACACGGCTAGGACCGCAGAAGAGCGAGTAGCCAGCGGCGAATTCAGACCCCGGCTGCCCGAGGAGGGCAAGAGCTAAAACAGGAGACTGAAAGGCCTAGACTGAAGTCAGGCCAGGAGGGTTCCCTCCGACATGGGTTCGTCCTTGGACGTTTTACCCATCCTAATTGGCCAGGGAGGGCCATATCAGCGCAGGTCTCCTCGAGAGCCCGTGGCAGCACCTATTTCAGGGCTGCCTACCAAAACTCCCTTCTGCAAAGGTGAGTGCGAGGAGTCAGTTGGCAACTGACTCTGAATTCGAAACATGTCCGAGGAACAGGTGCCGACTGGGAGATACCATGCACCTGGAAATACATGGGTCCACATACACCAGCAGCCCTATGACCCAATCAAGGATGGAAATCGAACCCACATCAGGGGCCTTTTGGGCTTACCATAAAGCCACTGGTAGCCATGACGGTAGGTGGGTCTGGTTCTTTCCGAAACGTGGGGTTGTGGACCATTTACAAGAAGGGTGGAAGAGATAGTTTATACTGCACAGTACAAGCGAGACAGTCTAGGAATATGGCTGGAGTTGCCTCTTTTGGCAGGCTCGCTATTATGACAAATGAGGCCTGTTTATTATCAACAAGCCCAACTCGCATGTGCAGTATAGGCATTGCAACTTCGTGACTGTTAATTCCCATGGGGTCAGCTTCATTGACGGGGCACTGGAAATATCTGAAATTTAACTGGATGGGGCAATGATACAGTTAAAACATTGCAAAATAGGCTAACCAGTTCCCAGGTTATTTACAAAATGAGTGCTTCGGCTGCTCAGAGTTTAAAAAATATTGTTAAGAACTATCTGGATGAGCTTAAATGCTGTATTTTGCTAATTTAGCTGTATCAGCCACAAAACCCATTTGAGAAATTGGGTTCTCATCTGTCCAGATAAATTTAAGTTGATAACAACTGAACTTATTGATGATTGGGATTACCTTTAACTCTATTTAATCGTCTGGGACTCCGCCCTGGGGTAAGGGATTGGAATTAATTGAAGCCCGTAACAATACTGATCAAGCAACCTTCTGTTCATCAAGTATAATTGGCTTACAGCTGTGCTATTTAGGCCTTTGCACAATCAGAACCATACAGCATGCAAAAGAAGTAAGCACTCAAGTACCATGTGGTCATTGTTACCAGCTCTATGCTATTCCGCTAAATCAGTAAACCTTTAATTAAATTACAAACTGATGCTATTGTTCAGGATGAGAAATTGCTCATGCCATCTAGTTACAGATGTGGATGGTAGAGTTACCAATTCCTCAGTTACATGGTATTAACTATCTATAGACACTGGGTGCATTGTGGGGATTAAAGGTTTATGCGAATATGCCTATCTGCATGCTCTCGTCCAAGTTCATACACTTCGGTGGTGGCAAATGTCTGTTTACATTGGTGCAAACAAGTCAAAATATCCGGTGATAGTTTACCCAAAACTCATTACCGTACACAATATGGGTGTTGGATCACAAAGTATTAAAATACATTGTGAACATTAAAGACCAAGAAACTTGCATCCAGGCTCAATCACCAGTGGAAAATATGTGGCATATCGGTAGCGTTCGTTACATTCTAGCTACACTAAGGAGGAATGTTCTTTTATGTTTTCCTCCATTTATGCCTTAACAGACGGTTTTGCAAAATTCAGCAAGTTCCCGCCTCAGGCATTTTTATAGTGCCTGCCGGGCTTAGCCAGCCATGGTTCCCACTGATGTGGGGAGTGATAGAACCATATATGGTTATTCTAGACACAAGCATTGGTCTAGCCGTGACGCGGGAAACCGTCCTCAGCATGATATAATCAATGCTTTGTATTACAGAAACTGAGAAGACCGTTCCTCAATCTGGGGTTGTTAAACCAACCATGAACGTGCTTGCTGCAAAAAATATCAATATTTCCTCATAAGGAGATGGGAGGTATTAGTTTTACAATTATATTACATATTCGGCACGGATGACTGACGTCTTGTAGTTCAGGCTTATATGAGGGCTTGACAAATCATGATGTCTTAAGTGCCATCTACCATACCTAAGTGCTTCATCATACTGGCTGAAAGGAGTAGAATCCACTCTGGGGGGGTCACCCTCTGAGCTCTGGATTATGAAGAAAATCTGCAACTCGAAAACTCCCAGGCCTAGGGACGCAGAGATATGGGGTGTTAACGTTGTGTACGTCGCTTCGCTGAAGGGCTCCAACCTCATCCCTGTCCTTGGACTAACTTACTTATAAGTGGTTATGCTCATAGCCCTGCATGCAGCACTACGGGTCTAATCGTTACATAAACGTTGACTGGATAGGATGATTATATCTGCAGGCTAAATAACACTTATGTTATGGCTTAGTCAAGCAGTATAGACCAGGGGCACCAGATCTCAAACTAGATGTTCACATATCCCATGAACCTTCGATTGTGTATGGTCACACAGAATGTTAGATCACTAGAGCCTAGAGACTCTGAACTAGCAATATTGTTAGTTATATCTACCCTCAAAAGAAAGTATCACTTCAGACCATCTTCAGGTGGTTATGGGTCTGGCTTATACACGAGTAAATACTGACATTTCAAATCACACCACCAAGGCTGTAACAACCTCAGCATCAGGGTTATGGAAGTTAGTGGGACCACATCGTAGCGGTTGCAGGATGGTCAATCTAGCAATTTTCCACACATTTAGTACTAACCCATTGCAAGATGGGGGGGTATTTACGAACTCTATGTTAAGTTCTGTTCATAGTTCCTCCCAGATAAGGGAGGTTACTATTGTCATTATTCATGTCTGAATATGATAACATACTTCCTCCCCTGGTCAACTAAGGCAGTGAGTGAAGCATGGGCTTATTCCACGGCATGAAATCACAGATCTTTAAAATCTTCACGTAATCACTCACGTGACTCCGAAGTAAAATAGTAAGAGTAAACGAGAACTTACCAGTTTGAAGTTTGATCTTTATTTTATAGAAACATAGAAACATAGAAATTAGGTGCAGGAGTAGGCCATTCGGCCCTTCGAGCCTGCACCGCCATTCAATATGATCATGGCTGATCATCCAACTCAGTATCCCGTACCTGCCTTCTCTCCATACCCCCTGATCCCCTTAGCCACAAGGGCCACATCTAACTCCCTCTTAAATATAGCCAATGAACTGGCCTCAACTACCCTCTGTGGCAGAGAGTTCCAGAGATTCACCACTCTCTGCGTGAAAAAAGTTCTTCTGATCTCGTTTTTAAAGGATTTCCCCTTTATCCTTAAGCTGTGACCCCTTGTCCTGGACTTCCCTAACATCGGGAACAATCTTCCTGCATCTAGCCTGTCCAACCCCTTAAGAATTTTGTAAGTTTCTATAAGATCCCCTCTCAATCTTCTAAATTCTAGAGAGTATAAACCAAGTCTATCCAGTCTTTCTTCATAAGACAGTCCTGACATCCCAGGAATCAGTCTGGTGAACCGTCTCTGCACTCCCTCTATGGCAATAATGTCCTTCCTCAGATTTGGAGACCAAAACTGTACGCAATACTCCAGGTGTGGTCTCACCAAGACCCGGTACAACTGCAGTAGAACCTCTCTGCTCCTATACTCAAATCCTTTTGCAATGAAAGCTAACATACCATTCGCTTTCTTTACTGCCTGCTGCACCTGCATGCCTACCTTCAATGACTGGTGTACCATGACACCCAGGTCTCGCTGCATCTCCCCCTTTCCCAATCGGCCACCATTTAGATAATATTCTGCTTTCCTGTTTTTGCCACCAAAATGGATAACCTCACATTTATCCACATTATACTGCATCTGCCAAACATTTGCCCACTCACCCAGCCTATCCAAGTCACCCTGCAGTCTCCTAGCATCCTCCTCACAGCTAACACTGCCCCCCAGCTTAGTGTCATCCGCAAACTTGGAGATATTGCCTTCAATTCCCTCATCCAGATCATTAATATATATTGTAAATAGCTGGGGTCCCAGTACTGAGCCTTGGGGTACCCCACTAGTCACTGCCTGCCATTGTGAAAAGGACCCGTTTACTCCTACTCTTTGCTTCCTGTTTCCAGCCAGTTCTCTATCCACATCAATACTGAACCCCCAATGCCTTGTGCTTTAAGTTTGTATACTAATTTCTTATGTGGGACCTTGTCGAAAGCCTTCTGGAAGTCCAGATACACCACATCCACTGGTTCTCCCCTATCCACGCTACTAGTTACATCCTCGAAAAATTCTATAAGATTCGTCAGACATGATTTACCTTTCATAAATCCATGCTGACTTTGTCCAATGATTTCACCACTTTCCAAATGTGCTGCTATCCCATCTTTAATAACTGACTCTAGCAGTTTCCCCACTACCGACGTTAGACTAACTGGTCTGTAATTCCCCATTTTTTCTCTCCCTCCCTTCTAAAAAAAGTGGGGTTACGTTTTGCTACCCGCCAATCTTCAGGAGCTACTCCAGAATCTAAAGAGTTTTTAAAGATTATTACTAATGCATCCACTATTTCTGGAGCTACTTCCTTAAGTACTCTGGGATGCAGCCTATCTGGCCCTGGGGATTTATCGGCCTTTAATCCATTCAATTTACCCAACACAACTTCCCGGCTAACCTGGATTTCACTTAATTCCTCCAACTCCTTTGACCTGCGGTCCCCTGCTATTTCCAGCAAATTATTTATGTCTTCCTTAGTGAAGACGGAACCAAAGTAGTTATTCAATTGGTCCGCCATATCCTTGTTCCCCATGATCAACTCCCCTGTTTCTGACTGCAAGGGACCTACATTTGTTTTAACTAATCTCTTTCATTTCACATAGTCATAAAAACTTTTGCAGTCATTATGTTCCCTGCCAGTTTTCTTTCATATCTATTTTTCCTTTCCTAATTAAGCCCTTTGTCCTCCTCTGCTGGTCTTTGAATTTCTCCCAGTCCTCCGGTATGCTGCTTTTTCTGGCTAATTTGTACGCATCATCCTTCGCTTTGATACTATCCCTGATTTCCCTTGTTATCCATGGATGTACTACCTTCCCTGATTTATTCTTTTGCCAAACTGGGATGAACAATTTTTGTAGTTCATCCATGCAGTCTTTAAATGTCTTCCATTGCATATCCACCGTCAACCCTTTTAGAATTAATTGCCCGTCAATCTTGGCCAATTCACGTCTCATACCCTCAAAGTTACCTTTCTTTAAGTTCAGAACCATTGTTTCTGAATTAACAATGTCACTCTCCATCCTAATGAAGAACTCAACCATATTATGGTCACTCTTGCCCAAGGGGGCACGTACAACAAGATTGCTAACTAACCCTTCCTCATTACTCAATACCCAGTCTAAAATAGCCTGCTCTCTCGTTGGTTCCTCTACATGTTGATTTAGATAACTAGCCCGCATACATTCCAAGAAATCCTCTTCCTCAGCACCCCTGCCAATTTGATTCACCCAATCTATATGTAGATTGAAGTCACCCATTATAACCGTTTTTTGCCTTTGTCGCACGCATTTCTAATTTCCTGTTTGATACCATCTCCAACTTCACTACTACTGTTAGGTGGCCTGTACACAACACCCACCAGCGTTTTCTGCCCCTTAGTGTTGTGCAGCTCTACCCATACCGATTCCACATCCTCCAAACTAATGTCCTTCCTTTCCATTGCATTAATCCCCTCTCTAATCAGTAACGCTACCCCACCTCCTTTTCCTTTCTGTCTATCCCTCCTGAATATTGAATATCCCTGGATGTTCAGCTCCCAGCCTTGGTCACCCTGGAGCCATGTCTCCGTGATCCCAACTATATCATAGTCATTAATAGCTATCTGCACATTCAACTCATCCACCTTATTACGAATGCTCCTTGCATTGAGACACAAAGCCTTCAGGCTTGTTTTTACAACACTCTTACACCTTACACAATTATGTTGAAAAGTGGCCCTTTTTGATTTTTGCCCTGGTTTTGTCTGCCCGCCACTTTTACTTTTCACCTTGCTACCTATTTCTTCTACCCTCATTTTACACCCTTCGGTCTCTACGCTCACACATTTAAGAAACCCTTTCCCTTTAACTCCATCCTCCACTGTCCCATTCAACACCCCACCCCCCTTATTCAGTTTAAAGCCACCCGTGTATATGAGGAGTTACGATGAGGGATTACGTGCCCTCCGCTCCCGCCCTCTATCATAAAGGTCAACTGATATTCTAGTTCTTCTTATCTTACTATGTTTATTTCATCTACTGTTGTCTGTGACTTCTAATCGTAACTCCTCATAAAATAAAGATCAAACTTCAAACTGGTAAGTTCTTGTTTAATCTTACTATTATACGTTGCAAACATTAGTATTAGACAAGAAGGAAGGGGTTTTTTAGGAAACTAGTGGATAGATTCATAAGTTTATGTTCATAATTCTATTTGTTCATAAGTGATAGGAGAAGAATTAGTCCGTTCGACCCATCATCTACTCTGCCATTCAATCATGGCTGATCTATCTCTCCCTCCTAAACCCATTCTCATGCCTTCTCCCCATAACTCCTGGCACCCTTACTATTCAAGAATCCATCTATCTCTGCCTTGACTGGGCCTCTGCAGCCTGCTGTGACAACGAATTCCACAGATTCACCACCCTCTGACTTAATTCTGAGGCTACAACCTCTGGTCCTAGCCTCTCCCACTAGTTGAAAAATCCTCTCCACATCCACTCTATCCAGGCTTTTCATTATTCAGTATATTTCTATGAGGTCCCCCTCATTCTTCTAACTAAAAGAACTAAAGATAACTAAAATAAAGAAAATTTGAGAAAATAGAGCAGATAACAAATTCATAAAAATGCTTTAGGACAGGTTTTGCTAATATATGTAAAAAGAAGAGAGTAGTTGAAATAAATACTGGTCCTCAGGGAATGAAATAGGATTCTCAGGATTAATGATGGGAAACTGATCTATGGAAGAGATAGACCACAATTATTTTGGATCAATCTTCGAGGTAGAAAAAAACAGGACATACCTTTACATAGAAACATAGAAAATAAGTGCAGGAGGAGGCCATTTGGCCCTTCGAGCCAGCACCGCCATTCACTGTGATCATGGCTGATCATCCACAATCAGTAACCGTGCCTGCCTTCTCCCCATATCCTTTGATTCCGCTAGCCCCTAGAGCTCTATCTAACTCTCTTTTAAATTCATCCAGTGAATTGGCCTCTACTGCTTCCTGTGGCAGAGAATTCCACAAATTCACAACTCACTAGGTGAAAACGTTTTTTCTCATCTCAGTTTTAATTGGCCTCCCCTTTATTCTCAGACTGTGGCCCCTGGTTCTGGACACCCCCAACATTGGGGACATTTTTCCTGCATCTATCTTGTCCAGTCCTTAAATAATTTTATACGTTTCTATAAGATCCCTTCTCATCCTTCTAAAGGAAAAAGCGGTCACGTCGCAGCCCTGTTTCCACCACCACGTACAAGAAGCACAAGAAGCGCAAGACACACACCATTGTATCCAGATGCCGAGAAGTGTGTTCAGCTCTCGCTGAACAACTTCTAATCTTGTGTGTGGACTCGATAAGAAGATCCTAAATTCCAGTGAATACAAGCCCAGTCTTTCCAATCTTTCCTCATATGAAAGTCCAGCCATCCCGGGGATTAACCTCGTGAACCTACACTGCACTGCCTCAATAGCAAGGATGTCCTTCCTCAAATTAGAAAGGAAATGAGGAAGAACGTCTTTAGAGGGTGGGGAATCTGTGGAATTCTTTTGCCAAAGTCATTGCGTAATTTTAAAGTGGAGATTGATAGGCACATGATCAGTGAGGGTGTCAAAGGTTTGGGGGAGTAGGCAGGAAAATGGGGTTGGGAGGGAACAATAGATAAGCCATGAATGAACGTCATTGTAGCCTCGATGGGATCAATTCTGCTGCTATGCCTTATAAACATAATAATGTATAACCGAGGAGTAATGGGGATGGCAGAACTCAAACCAATCTTGCCTTAAGGGCCTGTCACACTTGGGCGTTATTTGCGTGTCATTTACGCGTAATCACTTACGCACCATGATGCATGACGCGCTCGTTGTGATGCGCACGTGATGTGTGCATGGCGTGTGGTGGCATAGGTAGCTCCAGGAATTCGGGATTCACAAAATCTTAGTGCACCACCTGCGTGACGTGCAAATGACGCCCAAGTGGGACAGATCCGGGTTCGATCCTGAGTATGGGTGCTTCTATGTACAGATTTTGTACGTTCTCCCCCTGCATTCCCTCTCTCACCATCCCTCCCCCACCCAAGTCATACTAGCTTCAAAGTCGTCTTATTGAGTCTTAATGTCTGCACTCGTTCTCACCTAACCCACAGCTAACTATGGCCTGTTTCCTTTATCATCATTACTTTTTTGAATATCTTTCATTCATTGGTTCTATATCTTTCTGCATCATTATCATCTACCTCTCTCATTTCCGTTTCCCCTGACTCTCAATCTGAAGAAGGTTCTGAACCCGAAACGTCACCTATTCCTTTTCTCTAGAGATGCTGCCTGACTCGCTAAGTTACTCCAGCTTTTTGTGTCTATCTCCCCGTGACCTGCATGGGTTTCCCCCAGGATCTTCGGTTTTCCTCCCACGCTCCAAAGATGCACAGGTTTGTTGATTAATTGACTTGGTAAAATTGTAAAATTGTCCCTAGTGTGAGTAAGATCGTGTTAGTGTGCGGGGATCACAGGTTGGTGCGGACTCGGGGCCGAAGGGCCTGTTTCTGTTCTGTATCTCTAAACTAAACTAAAAAGTAACAATGGATGCCAAGAGATCAGTGCAGGGGGCTCTAACTATGTACAGCCACCATCCATGCTTTGAATGAAAGGGGCTGAACGTACAGTAGTCAAATCTGCTGATGATCCAATAATGAGTGCATCAGCAAATTGTAAGGAGAACTCAAACTCTGTGAATTACAGATCAGTTGTGTAAGTGGGCAAGAGGCTGCCAGATTATAGTTTAGTTTAGTTTATTGTCACGTGTACCGAGGTACAGTGAAAAGCTTTTGTTGTGTGCTATCCAGTCAGCAGAAAGACAATACACAATTACAATCGATCCATTTACAGTGCATAGAAACATTGATAATGGTCCTGTCACACGGTGTGAGTCCACCCACGCGTGATCCCGGGTTTAAAACAAATCAAACTCGTGGTAATCACATAGAATTAACGTAGCGGGAACGTCGGCACTTGTTACGCTAACGCAGGTACTCGGGAAACTTGTTAACTCGTGAAAATCTTTCAACATGATGAAAGACTTCCACGTCAAATTTACTCTTGAAGTAAAAATGTTTAACTTTTAAACTTGTTGTAAGAACGTAAGTAGCCCGTGAGTTTACCGTAGTGACTCGTGAGTCTACCGTGGGCACTCTTTAACTCAGCGGGACAGGCAGCATCTCTGTAGAGAAGGAATGGGTGACGGGATGACGTTTCCAAAATTCTGCTGCGTCTTTGTGTTACTCCAGCACTGTGTGTTCACTATTTGTCAACCAGCATCTGCCCTTTCTTGTGTATGACATTATTTGTATCCGTGGTAGTTGATTGTTGCTCCTTTCAGTTTCCCCCAGGGGGGGGGGGGGGGGGGGGGGGGGGGGGGAGATGCTGCCTAGTGCCAATCTCATTTATCCAACGAGGCTGGGGTGCGACTCGTCCTTGATTATGCTGCTGGCCTTGCCGAGGCAGCGTGGTATAAATGAAATCAATGGAAGGGAAGTTGGTTTGTGGTGATGGTCTGGGCTGCGTCCACAATGGAAAGAATATGCTGTATGAGGTTATCCATATCGGTAAGATAAATGAAAATACAAATGATTATTTAAACAGAATAGTCCAGCAAGGCAGTGGCTCCACCGCTGTGTCAATGTGACATTGTGCTGCACTGTTGTCCAGGTGGAGTCATTGAATGTTTTCAAGGTGGATGTTGACAGACATTTAAACTACAAGATAGTCAAATGCCATGGGGAGAATGGAGCAATGGATTAGAAACCAGAACTGGATCTGCAATGGTACGACCGAACAGGATGGCAGTTTCATGTAATCTGCACCGCCATTAAATATTCAATTTTCCAGATCTAATTTCTCTTGTTCTATGGCTGGGACAATTTTCCTGCTGTGTTTTATGTGCCTTAAAAATGTATTATATCTCCAAGTGCCAGCCATTGCCTATGCATTGACCACTGTCCTTCAATGCCGTTGCTAACCTCTCTCACCAAGCCTCCACACCGCCCCAGCCCATCACACCCAGCATCGCCCACCTCTGCAACTCTTGTTCATCAGTGATAACAGCAGAATTAGGCCATTCGGCCCATCAAGTCATCTCCGCCATTCAATCATGGCTGATCTATCTCAATCTCTCAGCCCCATTCTCCTGCCTTCTCCCCATAACCCGCACTAATCAGGAACCTATAAATCTCCACCTTAAAAATATCCATTGACAGCCTCCACAGCCTTCTGTGGCAATGAATTCCACAGATTCACCACCCTCTGACTAAAGAAATTCCCAATGGCTACCCTGTCATTCCTCAGGGCTAAAGATGATCTTAACTCGTTTAGTTTAGTTTAGTTTAGAGCTACACCGCGTAAACATGCCCTTCGGCCCACCGAGTCCACGCCGACCAGCGATTCCCCCGCACTAGCACTATCCTACCACACGCAAGGGACAATTTACAATTTTAACCAAGCCCAATTAGCCTACAAACCTGTACGTGTGGGAGAAAAACGGAGTTCCTGGTGAAAACCCAGGAGGGTCATGGGGAGAATGTACAAACTCCGTACAGACAGCACCCGTAGTCAGGATCGATCCCGGGTCCCTGGCGCTGTGAGGCGACGTCTCTACCGCTGCCTGGTCCTCCATTGTTCATTGTTCTTTCCCCTCCCTCATGGCAGTCCCCCCACACCGCATCCCCCACCCCACCTCCAGAGGCCGAGCCTGTGTGACAGGCCAGAGACCCAGCGAGCTCTGCAGAGAGACAGAGAACATTGGAGATGAAAATTACACCAAATAAGCATTTATGGGAATGATTTGCTTCGACGAGTCAATTACACAAAGCAATCAGGCCTGACATCCCTCACAGGTCTGGTCTATTAAACATCAACTGGAGCAGCTCTGTCACTGTACAAATATCTACAGCGTCAACATTGCCACTGTAAGGCGCCTGCACTACAATCCTTAATTCTCTGGAAGAATTTGGCTTTAACACGGTATTTAAATTTTTCTAACAGCCAGATGGTTCTCCATCTCTCATCCCAGGTGGGCCTATTTGACATCTGTTTGCCATTAATATTAAGCAGTTGCTCAGAAGATAGATTCCTCTGATCATATCGCAATGCTCTGCACCACAACTTAATAATGTGGCATTGTCCCAGGGGGGCTAGGCAGCCACTGTGTAGTTCCATTCTGCATCATTATTGCACCAGATCTTTGTTGCAAAGTACAGGAATGGAAGCTGTGTTTCATTGCCCCGTTGAAGACCGTGTACAACACCTAGAGAGAGCGGATGTGGAGACAGATGTTTCCACTAGTGGGAGAATCCAGGACCAGAGGCCATTGTCTTAGAATAAAAGTACGTACCTTTACACACTCCCCCCCCCCCCCCCCCCCCCCCTTCCCCACGGAGAGGCCACCCTCGCGGCCTAACAACAAGGATTGGTGCGGCCTTTCCCGGAGACGGGGCTGGAGCTTCAGCAGCAGGCGCAGCGTGGACTTTTCATCGCGGAGCGGGCGAGCCCTCGCCGGGGGTCGCCAGAAGGGAGTGCTCCGATCGCTGGCCCGCGGATTGTTACAGCTTGAAGCCGCAGTCGGTGGAGCTTCCAGCTGACATGGCTTCCGGAGCCTGGGATCCCTCGTAGGGGACCCCGGAGGAGAAGAGCTCCGACCGCCGGGCCTGCGGCCTACAACATCTTGAAGCTGTGGTCTGCGGTGTTTCTAGCCGCGGCACGGCGGGGGCTTAGATCTTCGACCGCCAGCCTGCGGCCTACATCATCTTGAAGCTGCGGTCTCCGGTAGGGAAGCACCGATTCGGGACTTACCTTCCAGACGAGAGAGCCTGTACATCTGGCGACGACTGCGGAGGTTTGTGGTCCTGGCCACGGGGAAAAATGGAGGAGGACTGACTGAACTTTGTGCCTTCCACCACAGTGATGAATGCTGTGGTGATTGATTTTGTGTTACATTTTTATTGTGTATTGTGTGTTCTTTTTTATTGTACCGCTGCAGACAAGTTAATTTCACTGCACATCATTGTGTATGTGACAAATAAATCTGACTATTGTCTATCCATGCATCCTTGTTCACACACTACATTCACACACTCATTGCACACACTCACTGCACACACCTGCTACATACACTCCCTCACAAGGGCTGATCTGCAAACACACTTTAAACTGTAATGACCAGGAAATTTGGAGCAATCCGGGACAGGGAGTGGAGTGCAGATTTATTAGATGCAAAAGCACTTACTAAAAATATGTAAAGGCAAAGAATTATTACTTATACCTTTATGATATGAAGCAAAGAGGTTGTGATGGTGGGCCGAGAGATTGTTGAATAACCCACGATCGAGGAGAGCACTTCAGGAATTATAAATGATGTTGCCAGCCTCCTGGCAGAGAAAGATGAAAAAAGCAATCAGCGTTTAACAAGGAAACGCTGTGAGAAAGGCAGACATTCGGAAACAGAATAATGAGAGGGCATTGTGTGCCTCTGTTAGGGGACCAGACTCAATGATGGAAGTGATTTGGAACATTACAAGGCGCCTAAGCAGAGAATTTGATTCTGTATTGTGCTCTTGACAAAGAACATCATACTCCCTCTTGAGTAGCAAATGGCAACAAAATGTAGAGGTTGTTTAAAGTCAAAATGGGTCGAGTCGAGTCTGAAAAGTGCTCGGTTTGTTCTGGGTGTTATCAGCGCTGCCCAGGGTTTTCCAGGGAACTTCAGTGGGTGTTAGAAGGGTCAGAGGAAGGATCCCGACCCAAACCATCACCTTTGTCTTCCAAAGATGCTGCCTGACACTTTGAATTACTCCAGCACTTTGTGCTATAGAGTCGTAGAGTCACACTGCATGAAAACATCTCATTACTGCCGACCACGATGCTCCATCTAAGCTTGTCCCATGTGAATGAATGATTGAATGAATACTTTATTGTCACCATGTGCCCTCATTTGGCCCATATCCTTCTAAACTTTTCCCTATCCATCCACCTGTCCCTGTGCCCATTCGGTCCTGTTATGGTACCTGCCTCAGCCACCTGCACTAGCAGCTTTTTCCGTATACCCACGCCCTGGAGCCTTCTGCAACGGGGGAGGGGGGTGTTGGGGGCCGGTGGGAGAGTGTCCTGCAGCCAGATGAGGGGGACGTTGCTCCCTCAGGTTCCTGTTAAATCTTCCCCCTCTCACCTTAAACCTATGTTTTCTTAGTTTTAGTTTTAGAGCGACAGCGCGTAAATAGGCCCTTCGGCCCACTGAGTCCACACCAACCAGCGACCACCTGCACATTAACACTATTCTACATGCACCAGGGGCAATTTACACTTATACTAAGTCTATTAACCTACAAACTCTTTGGAGTGTGGGAGGAAACTGAGGATCTTGGTGAAAACCCATGTGGTCATGGGGAGAATGTACAGACAGCACCCATAGTCAGTATCGAACCCGGGTCTCTAGTGCTGTAAGCACTGAAAGCAACTCTACTGCTTTGTCACCCTGCCGCCCAATGTCACCCCTCATCTTCCTGGCGCTCCAAGTAATAGAGACCCAGCCTACTCAACCTCTCCTGATAGCTCACACCCTCTAGTCCTGGCAACATCCTTGTAAATCTTTTCGGAACTTTTTCAAGCTTGACAATATCTTTCCTATAACATGGTGCCTAGAACTGAACACAATATTCTAAATGCGGTCTCACCAATGTCTTATACAACAGCAACATGACCTCCCAACGTCTATACTCAATACTCTGTCTGATGAAGGCCAATGTGCCAAAAGCCTTTTTGACCACCTTATCTACCTGCGACTCGACCTTCAAGGAACCATGCACCTGTAGTCCTAGATCCCTCTGCTCTACAACACTACCCAGAGGCCTTACCATTTACTAAGTCCTGCCCTCGTTAGAAGTCCCAAAATGCAACATCTCACACTTCCTTCAATCAAGGATTGCAGTCTGTTTCCTTGTTGGCACATATGACAATTAAACACTCTTGACTCTTGACATCGACCAGTGATTAATGATCAGAGACCAGCTACAATTCACATTAATGTGACTTATGTAGGAATCTCCACCTCCCATCCATTTAAAGCTGTCAATTCTGTATTGGTATCACAGCAACGATAGGGGGGAGGGCGGCCATCTCAAATGTCTTCCAGATCAAGAATGTTTCTTTCCCCTCAAACGATTTCCCCAACAACAGATGCTGTTTCCGGCCTCATTTAATCTGATTTTCCAAATGTTCTTGGAAGTGTGTGAGAGTTTGATGAAAAAGTTTGAATAAAAATGATATATTCCCTAGATCGACATAAAAAAAAGATTAGAGTAACTCAGAAGGTCAGGCAGCATCTTTGGAGAAAAGGAATAGGTGACGTTTCGGGACGGAACCTGAGGAAGGAAGGAAGTAACTTGACCTGCTGAGTTACTCCAGCATATTGCGTCTGCCTTCGGTGTAAAGCATCATCTGCAGTTTCTTCCTTCACAAAATATTCCCTCGTTGTTTAACTATGACAACTGCTTGTGTATACTGTATGTTGGCAAAGTCAAAATAGAATTATGTTTGAATTAAAAGCTGATAGCATGTTGTGAATTAAAAGCCTTTTATTCTAATTAAAAGCTCCAATTATCGACCAGTGACTGGCTTGTAAACAACTGAGCTGAGGAAAAAAACTTGCTTTGATTCAGTCACGGTTAAGGACTGCTTTTATGAGAACGCCGATCAAAATGAATGGCCCTACGTAGCACCAGCTGGAAGAGTTACTAACACTCATTTGGTTACTGAGTTCTGCTCAGTCAGAGTAATGAACAAATGTTGCTGACTAAATCAAGTAATTTCACTGGCTCTCCACTCCACATTGGACCACTTGGACAATAAAAACACCTACATCAGGCTGTTGTTTATAGACTACAGCTCGGCGTTTAATACCATCATTCCTTTCAAGCTGGTTACCAAGCTCACAGAACTGGACCTCTGCGCATCCGTCTGCAATTGGATCCTTGACTTCCTCATCCACAGACCACAGTCTGTTCGAATTGGAGGAACCACTTCATCTTCAATTGCACCTCAAGGCTGCGTGCTCAGCCCCCTGCTGTACTCACTCTATACTCATGACTGTGTAGCCGGACAATATGCGAACTCCATCATCAAGTTCGCCGATGACAGCACTGTGATTGGACGAATCACAGATGGGGACGAGTCAGAGTATAGAAGTGAGATCGACCGACTGACCTAATGATGCAAGCACAATAACCTGGCTCTCAACATCAGTAAGAGCAAAGAACTGATTGTGGACGTTGGTAGGGGAAGGATGAGGACCCACAATCCTGTTTATATAAACGGGACGATGGTGGAGAGGGTCAATAACTTCAAATTCCTGGGCGTGCATGTATCAGAAGATCTTTCCTGGACCCAGCACACCGATGCAATTATAAAGAAGGCACATCAGCGACTCTACTTCCTGAGAAGATTACGGAGATTCGGCATGTCGAAGAAGATTCTCCTAAACTTCTACAGGTGCGTTGTAGAGAGCATTCTGACTGGTTGCATTGTGGCCTGGTTTGGCAACTTGAACATCCAGGAGCGAAAAAGACTACAAAAAGTTGTGACCATTGCCCAGTCCATTACCAGCTTCGACCTCCCCACCGTCGAAGGGATCTATCGTAGTCGTTGCCTCAAAAAGGCAGCCAAAATCATCAAGGACCCACACCATCCTGGCTACACACTCATCTCACCATTGCCCTCACAAAGAAGGTACCGGAGCCTGAAACCCCTGTCCCACGGTACAAGTTCATTCCAAGAGTTCTCCCGAGTTTGCCCTGATTTGAACTCGGAGATTTACGGTAATGGCCACTCGTCGGTACTCGGGGCTCTCATGGACATTTTTCATCATGTTGAAAAAATCTTCCCGAGTCTTCCCGTGCTTGCCTGCCGGTAGCGAGTCTTACCGAGTACCTGCCGTTAGCACTAAGAGACGTCCCCGAGCTCCGACGTACCCACTATGTTCATTCTCCGTGCTTACCATGAGTTTGATTTTTTTTATAACCCGGGAGAGCTCTTGGAATGAACTCGCACCGTGGGACAGGGCTATGAAAACTGTAAAGTCCAGGTTCAGGAACAGCTACTTCCCCACAGCCATCAGGCTATTAAACACAATAACGAATAAGGTCTGAGCACTGAACTGCAAAAGACTATATTATTATTATTTATTTGCACTATATTTGGTATTGTATTTATTTATTGTATTTTCTCTTCCCCCGTTATGTACTCCGTTTACATATTCACATATTCCGTTGTGCTGCAGCAAGTAAGAATTTCATTGTCCCATCCGGGACATATGACAATAAAACACTTTTGACTTCTTTACCCTTAAGAGTGAATCGAGGGAGTGGGAGAGAACAACCCATGATACTGGGGGTGAAAGGTCCTGCACCAGCACTCACTTGACCCTCACCCTAAATGATCAGAGTAATGTCAGTGTTTATCGGACGCTGTTTTAAGAATTGCATCGTATCAATGATACTCCAGGTTGTTTCGTGTGTAAAAAGTTCCAGAATCTGTCTGCAAGCCACAGGAAAAAATAGCATCCTGACTGACAAAGTAGCTGACAATCTGGAAAGGGAACAGAGAAGATTTACGAGGATGTTGCCAGGACTAGAGGGTGTGAGCTATAGGGAGAGGTTGAGTAGGCTGAGTCTCTATTCCATGGAGCACAGGAGGATGTGGTAATCTTATAGAGGTGTACAAAAGCATGTGAGGAATAGATCGGGTAGATGCACAGAGTCTCGTGCCCAGAGTAGGGGAATCGAGGACCAGACAACATAGGTTTATGGTGAAGGGGAAATGATTTAATAGGAATCTGAGTGGTAACTTTTACACACTAATGGTGGTGGGTGTATGGAACAAGCTGCCGGAGAAGGTAGTCGAGGCAGAAACTATCCCATCATTTAAGAAACAGCTGGACAGGTACAGGGATGGGACAGGTTTGGATGAGTATTGACCAAACGCAGGCAGGTGGGATTAGTGTAGCTGGGACATGTTGGCCGGTGTGGGCAAGTTGGGCCGAAGGGCCTGATTCCACACTGTATCACTCTATGATTCTATGACTCTAGCAATGTTGTAAAGATAGACACAAAATAGGTGACGTCTTGGGTCGGGACACTTCCTCAGACTGCATGAAGTGTTTGAGGTGGTGGGGGGGTTGAACTGGAAGCAAGAAAAGACCAGGACAATTCAGGGTATTAGCCATGTTGCTGGCCGACTGTTGACGGTGCCTTAGAGATACTGAGGCTGGAACCCGATGATGAGCATTGGGATTGAAAAAGGGATGTCTGAAAAGGGATGTCTGAAGGGATGTCCGTCTGAAGAAGGGTTTCGGCCCGAAACGTTGCCTATTTCCTTCGCTCCATAGATGCTGCTTCACTCGCTGAGTTTCTCCAGCTTTTTTGTGTACCTTTGAAAAAGGGATGGTTTGGGTTGTGTGACCATAAGGCGTACATCACAGAATGGAAAACCTAAAGTGACAATAGAACTACAGTCTCCCTTGTAATTAGCAAATCAAGTGATCTCAAGAAGCTGTGGGGCTTCTCATGCTGTTTTAGAAAAAATCCAAGTAAACTTTATTCAGAGTAAAAAAATGTATACAAATCAGGTACTGTGCAAAAATTCTTCCGACAATTCACGGAGACGAAAGATACATTCAATGCGTCATTTCATAGTGTTTACAAATTTTTACCCAAAACCCTTGCCACTCAGTTGGCCCCATGGGGTGAAATTCCTTTCCTTATTTGGGGATCTACTCCCCCACACCCTATCCCCCAATATCTAGCAGTGGAAGGACCCTAGACTGTGGCCCTCTCCCACAGAACCTTGGCGTTGGCTGCACCGAGCTGCATGATTCTCACTGGTGGTTTGAAACACCAGCGTGCAATGTGATAACTCAAAACTCCCTTTTGCAGGAACTATTGCACAATGGAGGAAGGAAAGGCCCTGTCCCACATTCCCGAGTTACTCACAAACTCTCACGAGTTTTCCCCTTGAATCGAACTTGGGGAATGTCGGGGAATGTCGGTAGCGAGCTCGTAGGAGGCCGTAGATGTTTCGTAGCGGCTCGTAATGCCAGCCGTAGTAACTCGGGGCATCAGGTAAGTCAGGACGTTTTTTCAACATGTTGATAAATGTCCACGAGTTTAAAAAATAGCCCCGCGTACCTACGAATGGCTATTACCGTAATTCTCCGAGTTCGAATCAAGGAGAAACTCGGGAAAGTGGGACAGGGCCTAAAGTACCTTTTACTGTCAGTCAGATGAAGGTGGCAGGTCCTCAGTTAAGTTTAATAATATGGTGATTATTAAACTTAACTTTTATTAAACGTTTAACAGAGTCAAGTGTGTTTTATTGTCACGGTGTAGTCGATACTGACCACAGTGCTGTCTGTACGGAGTTTGTGTGTTCTCCCCATGACCTGTGTGGGTTTTCTACGAGATCTTCGGTTTCCTCCCACACTCTAAAGATGTACAGGTTTGTAGGTTAATTGGCTTGGTATAAAATGAAAGTGAATGTAGGGTAGTGTTAATGTGTGGGGATCGCTGGTCGGTGCAGACTCGGTGGGCTGAAGGGTCTGTTTCCACGCTGTAGCTCTAAACTAAACTAAACTAAACTAAACTAAACTAAACTAAACTAAACTAAACTAAACTAAACTAATATATCCCGTAACAAGTATCTGTTGGCCTTGTGGCAGCATAACAGATATGTAAATGTAGTATTAAGTAAACACCAGAATAAACAACAAAAAAAGATTAGCATATACATGTCCTTGAACATGGACTGCAGTTTTCAGGCTCCTGTACCTTCTTCCCAATGGTGGGAGTGCAACGAGAATTAAGGCAGAGACTATCACAACATTTAGGAAGCATTTAGACAGGTACATGGATAGGACCAAATGCAGGCAGGTGGGACTAGTGTAAATGGGACATGTTGGTCAGTGTAGGACCAAAGGACTTGTTTCCATGCTGTATGACTATACTAGTGCGAACATGTTGTACACTCTGGTGCTGGGCTGAAGTCCAGCTGAAGTCCAGTGGCGGACACTCTGGTGCTGGGCTGAAGTCCAGCTGGTGGACTGACCATGGTCAGAACCATCAATGCACACTGCAAACGGGATAATGCACAAGAAGGTTGGAATGAAAGGCTTTGAGTGGAAGAGGCAACTTACGTTGGATATCGATAGTGACCTCGGCCTCTCTCCCCTCCGGGACTGCCGCATTCTTCGCTCTACAAATGATACGCTGGCCGTTTTCAATTTCGGATGGTGGGATATGGAGGCTGCTGCTGATGCTCTCTCGTTTGCCATCCTTCAGGAGCCTCTGTGGGAGCAGGCAATATCATGGTTAGTTGTGGCTGAGGAAGCAAGAAGTTCATACGCTTACAAATGTTACACCTGAGCTACAAGTTCATAAGTTTATACATTGAGGGAGAAGACTTCAGCCATTAGGCCCATCATGTCTGCTCCTCCATTCAATCATGGCTGATCTAGTTTGAGTTTGTTTGAGTTGAGATTATTGTCATGTGTACTGAAGTGCAGTGAAAAGCTTTTGTTGCGTGCGAACCAGACCATCATTCCCACTCAACCCCATTCTCCTGCCTTCTCCCTATGACCCTTGACACCATACTCATGAAGAACCTGCCAATCTCCGCTTTCAAAATATCTCCTGACTTGGCCTCCACAGCCGTCTGTGGCAATGAATTCCATAGATTCACCACCCTCTGGCTAAAGAAATCCCTGTGCATCTCCTTTCAAAAGGTATGTCCAATTATTCTGAGTTCACGGGTTCTAAATCCAATGATGTGGGTTTTATTATCTCAATGGCGGTGGTTGATCGGAGGTGAAAGAGGAAGGAAAAGTCGAGTTGTAGGTTTAGTTTATTATTGTCACGTGTAACAATGTACAGTGAAACGCTTTGCTTTGCTATCCTAACAAGTCAGATATACCATGCATATATACCTTCAAGTCAAACTCAAGTACAGTAGATAGAGCCAAAGGGAAGATGCTGAATATAGTTCTTAGCTTTATAACCATATAACCATATAACAATTACAGCACGGAAACAGGCCATCTCGACCCTTCTAGTCCGTGCCAAACACATAATCTCCCCTAGTCCCATATACCTGCGTTCAGACCATAACCCTCCATTCCTTTCCCATCCATATAACTATCCAATTTATTTTTAAATGATAAAAACGAACCTGCCTCCACCACCTTCACTGGAAGCTCATTGCACACAGCTACCACTCTCTGAGTAAAGAAGTTCCCCCTCATGTTACCCCTACACTTCTGTCCCTTAATTCTCAAGTCGTGTCCCCTTCTTTGAATCTTCCCTACTCTCAGTGGGAAAAGCTTATTCATGTCAACTCTGTCTATCCCTCTCATCATGTCTCTAGGGGCGCTGCACTGGCAGCAGCCTCTGCCTATTATTTTTTTTTTTTATTATTTTTAGTTAGACTATAGTGTTGTGTTGGGGGAAACTTTTATTTTTCTATGTGGGGGAGGGGGGCAGGGTAAGGGGGAAACCGTCTCCCAGTCTCTTCCTGGCGGGGACGCGACTATTTCTCCGAGTCGCGTCCTCGCCCCCCACCTCGCGGCCTACCCGCTGGATCGGAGCGGCCTTTCCTGCCGGGGACCGGGAACCGGACCAGGGCTGCTACAGCGACGGCGCAGCGCTGGAGTCACCATGGAGCGGGCGATGCCGACCTGGGTCGCCGTTTGGAGCTCCAGAGCGTTGAGCCGTGGCTCCAACATCGTGGAGCTCTGGTGCGGAGAGATTCCAACGCGGGCGGCGCTGAACGGCATCGTGGATTCCTGGGGCGCCTTGCAGAGGGTCTCCAGTAGCAGTCTCCACCCGGCGTGGCCTGCGGACTTTGGAAGCCGCCGACTCCGGTAGGAGGGGGCTGACTCTGGTGTCCACGCCGCTGAGGACGTCCCGCAGCCCCGACGTCGGACTTTTAATACCCCGAGCGGTCCTGAACATCGGGCCGCCCGTAGCGGCAACTGCAGAGGGCTTGGGGAGACCCTGACCACGGTGAATAGAGGAGGAAGAGACTGACTTTGGTGCCTTCCCACACAGTGGGGAACTTTGATTCTGCTGTGTGGGGATGTTTTATGTCAACTCTATAGTGTGTTGTGTCCTGTTGATTTTTAATGTATGGCTGTATAGAAATTCATTTCACTGTGCCATTAGGCACACGTGACAATTAAAACTATCTTGTATCTTGTATCTTGTATTTTAAAGACCTCTATCAAGTCCCCCCTTAACCTTCTGCGCTCCAAAGAATAAAGCCCTAACTTGTTCAACCTTTCTCTGCAACTTAGTTGCTGAAACCCAGGCAACATTCTAGTAAATCTCCTCTGTACTCTCTCTATTTTGTTGACATCCTTCCTATAATTAGGCGACCAAAATTGTACACCATACTCCAGAATTGGCCTCACCACTGCCTTGTACAATTTTAACATTACATCCCAACTTCTATACTCAATGCTCTGATTTATAAAGGCCAGCACACCAAAAGCTTTCTTTACCATCCTATCTACATGAGATTCCACTTTCAGGGAACTGTGCATAGTTATTCCCAGATCCCTCTGTTCACCTGTATTCTTCAATTCCCTACCATTTACCATGTACATCCTATTTTGATTTGTCCTGCCAAGATGTAGCACCTCACACTTATCAGCATTAAACTCCATCTGCCATCTTTCAGCCCACTCTTCCAACTGGCATAAATCTCTCTGTAGACTTTGAAAATCGACTTCATTATCCACAACCCCGCCTATCTTAGTATCATCTGCATGCTTACTAATCCAATTTACCACACCATCATCCAGATCATTGATGTACATGACAAACAACAGTGGACCCAACACAGATCCTTGTGGCACCACACTAGTCACTGGCCTCCAACCTGACAAACAACCATCCACCATTACTCTCTGGCATCTCCCATTCAGCCACTGTTGAATCCAATTCAGCCACTTTGTCTCACTCCACTAGACTCAGGAGCAGCTGTTATCAGGTTTCTGAACAGTCCTTCCATTAGTGAGGAATAGATCGGATGGATGCATAGTCTCTTGCCCCGAGTAGGTGAATCGAGGACCAGAGGACATAGGTTTAAGGTGAAGGGAGAAAGATTTTATATGGATTCTGAGAGGTAACTTTTTCACACATAGGGTGGTGGGTGCAGGGAACGAGCTACCAGAGGAGGTAGTTGAGGCAGGGACTATCCCAACATTAAAGAAATAGTTATACAGGTATATGGATAGGACAGGTTTGGAGGGATATGGGCCAAATGCAGGCAGGTGGGACAAGTGTAGCTGGGACAAGTTGGCCTGTGTGGGCAAGTTGGGCCAAAGGGCCTGTTTCCATGATGTATGACTCTATGACTCTAAGCTAGGGAACAGTCCAATTCACCTCTACCCCTTTGCGGATATTGGATGTGTTTGTGGTACTAATGCGCTACAAAGTTAAACCTATGTCCTCTGGTCCTCGATTCACCTACTCGGGGCAAGAGACTATGCATCCATCCGATCTATTCCTCACTAATGGAAGGACTGTTCAGAAACCTGATAACAGCTGCTCCTGAGTCTAGTGGAGTGAGAGGGAGTTCATGGCTAGCAAAATAACCTTGAATAAAAGCAAAACCAAAATTCAATCTAATGTAAGAGAAAAAAATACAGTGTCTTGTGTTTCTTTACATCTGCATCATGTATGAGGAAGACCCTAAACATTGTGCAGTTATACCCTGCCTGCATAAGTAAATGAACAGAACAGCAGCTTACAGAAGATACGTTATTGCATGCAATGACCCCCAACTAATTTGCAGTTTTTGGATAGTAAATGCATCAAGTTTCGTATATAATACAAACTGGATTAAAAATAATATCCTGTAAATGTACACATGACAAACACAATGCAACATACAAATTGTCCCAAATCAAAGCAAAAGGCGCAGAGCAGCATAATGGTGATAGGAGCAGAATTGGGCCATAAATCTCTCTGTAGACTTTGAAAATCTACTTCATTATCCACAATCCGCAACTGTATCAAGCCTACTCCGCCATTCAATCATGGCTGATCTGTCTCTCCCTCCTAACCTCATTCTCCTGCCGTCTCCCCATAACCCCTGACACCCGTACTAATCAAGAATCTATATATTCTACTTCTACAGATGCTGCCTGGTCTGCTGAGTATTTCCAACAGTTTTTATATTTGAGTTCCAGCAACTACAGTTCTTTGACTTTTGTAGATGATCCCATGGGTGGCACGGTGGCACAGCTGTTACAGCTGCTGCCTCACAGCGCCAGAGCCTTGGGTTCAATCCTGAACCTGCTTAGAGGTTGTCTCTCTGCATGGAGTTTGCACGTTCTCCCTTTACTTTAGTTCAGTTTACTTTAGAAAAACAGCGCAGAAACAGGCCCTTCGGTAAACTGAGTCTACACCGACCAGCAATCCCCACACATTAACACAATCCTACACACTAGAGACAATTTACAATTTACACTTATACCAGTCAATTAACCTGCAAACTTTGGAGTGTGGGAGGAAACCGAAGATCTCGGAGAAAATCGACGTGATCACGGGGAGAACATACAAACTCCGTACAGACAGCACCCGTGGTTGGGATCGAACCCGGGTCTCGGGCGCTGCGAGCGCTGTAAGGCAGCAACTCTACCGCTGCACCACCACATGCCCATGTTTGACCATGTGGGTTTCCTCAAAGTGCTCCCGTTTCCTCCCACATCCCAAAACTGCATGAGAGTGGAGGTTTACTGGCCCCTCGTGTGTATGGAGAAGATGCAACTATGGGATTAGTGATCAGGTAATCGATGGTCAGTGTGAAATCGGTGGGCTGAAGGGCCTGTTTCCATGCTGTATTTTTCAATCGATCACATGTAATATTGGTTGAGAATAATAATCGTTACTTTGAGATCCCCACAACTTTAAGGATTTTGTCATATCGAAGTTTGAAAACGCATGCCTCTAGATTCAGAGATAGTAATTAAGCAACTGAATTGTCCTCTCACCAACTAGAGAGCGGTCCTGACCTCTCATCCACCTGTGGAAGACCTTTGAATTATCTTTAATTGCATTTTACTGGACTTTATTTTGCACAAACATTATTCCCTTTAACCTGTATCCGTACGGTGTGGACGGCTTGATTGTAATCATGTACGGTCTTTCTGCTGACTGGACAGCACGCAACACAAAATATTTAGTTTAATGATAATAAATGACACTAATAAACTAAACTAAACTGAACAAAACTACCTCCTTGGCAATGTATATATAAATTCCTACAGACCATTTGCAAAGAGTACAAGAATAAACTGCACACATTTTGGTTGAGCTATTTGACCCACTGTTCAGACCCACTGAACACACAGATACACTGCAACATTATGGGCCTGTCCCACTTAGGGGACTGCAGGAGACTAGGCAGTTGCCACATGGTCGCCACATGATCGCGGGTAGTTGCTGGGGAGACACTTTCATGGTCGTGAGGATTTCCCGCAGTCTGGGAACTAGTCGCGGCCTCATTATGGTCGCCGCAAATTTTTCAACATGTCGAAAAATTAGCGCCGAGCAGAATGATGGCTCCATGGAGAGAAGCGAGAATTTGCGTGCAGCAGGTGGGTCACCAGGAGGTTCCAGTGGGTTGCCAGGAGGTCGAAGGTTCTCATAGGTTGTAGCCGGTGCTGACCGGTGAATTTCATTGGCTCATTGGGAAAAAAAGACGTAAGCAGTAGTTTTCAGAACCAAGGATAACCGACCGTTAATGTCCGCCGAGCTTCACAGCCGTGTGTCTCTGGCTTCTTAAAAGTTGTCTCCACTCCTTCTCCCCCCTTCTATCACATTGGCTTTGCACCATGTGAATTTCACTCAGACAGCGCTCACCCCGCTTGCCCTGTCCCCCGCTTGCCCTGTCCCCCGCCTGAATAATGGAAGCGATGTGTGTGTGTGTGTTCCACTCTGGCAGTCACCGGCAGTCGCCTGAAAGGCCCATTAGTTTGCAGGCAAGCAGGGAAATACCCATGGTAATATTAATCCCCCGACCAACGTCATTGGAATAGATTATTTCTTTGCTGTCTATGGAAATGCTGATGTTAAACGCACACCTCCAGATTCAGGAACAGTTTTTTCCCAGCAGTTATCAGGCAACTGAACCATTCTACCACAACCAGAGAGCAGTGCTGAACTACTATCTACCTCATTGGTGACCCTCGGACTATCCTTTGCTGGCTTTACCTTGAACTAACGTTATTCCCTGATCATGTATCTGCTGTATACACTGTAAATGGCTCGATTGTAATCATGTTTTGTATTTCTGCTGACTGAAAAGCATGCACAAAAGCTTTTCACTGTACCTCGGTACACGTGACAATAAACTTAACTGAGAGACTGCTTGTTTTATTACAGGGAGGGGCATTTTGTTGGCTGTAATGTGCTTTGCGATATCCTAGAGTCATGAAAGTCACGGTACGATGCTGCTCTTTTTTTGGCATGAAGACTGCAGGTATGCAACGCACACAATGGAACAGTGGGCAGGATAGGAGAGTAATGGCCACAGATTCATAGAGGCACACAGTGATACAGTGTGAAAACAGGGGAGGTTGACTTCCACCAGAGACATGTCCATCGCTATTTCACTCAGTCTCACGTGACCTGATTTTTATTTTATATTTCCAGATTCTACAGTATTTTGTTTTTGCATGTGTTTAAGCTTTAGAGTCATCGAGTGATACAGTGTGGAAACAGGCCATTTGGCCCAACTTGCCCATTCTGGCCAACATGCCCCAGCTCCACTAGTCCTACCTGTCTGCATTTGGCTCATATCCCTCCAAACTTGTCCTATCCATGTAGCATACTATCCATGTAGCAATGGTTGATGCTGTTAGGTGTTAGCATTAGGTGATGCTGTTCAGAGATAAGAGATATGAGAGAAGAGTGCCGAAAAATATATGGAGGTGGAATCCTGGAAAATCTTCCACCGGAAGTTACAAGTTCTGGGATGAAGTTAATCTATTTTAGTTTAGTTTAGAAATACAACACAGAAACAGGCCTTTCAGCTCACCGAGTCTGTGCCAACCAACAGTCCCCATACACTAACACTATCCTATATACCAGGAACACTTTACAATTTTACCAAGCCAATTAGCCTACAAACCTGTGCGTCTTGGAGTGTGGGAGGAAACCGGAGCCCCCGGGGAAAACCCATGCGGTCACAGGGAGAACGTCCAAACGCTGTACAGACAGCAACTCTACCACTGCACCACCATGCCGCCCACAAATTAAGAGATTGTCCAAAGAGGAAAGAAACACTATTATAAGAAGAACAGAATAAAATGCTGAAATATCCAACTGACCAGGCAGCATTTATAGGGAAAGAACAAAAACGGAGTTAACGTGTTTACTGGTATTTCTTCTTCTTGCGTTTGAGGAAGCAGAGGTTACGTAACGGCCTCCAGGTGCTGTAGCCAGTTCACTGTGCTGTTGTCGAGGGCCATGAGGTCTACCCCACCACCTGGAGGACAGTGCAATCTAAAATGATGAGCTGCGCTGTTTGCTGGTCTGCTCCACACATGCAGACTGCAGATGAATGCAGCCCCCAGCGATGCATGTTGGCGTTGAACCGGCCGACCTCTGTACGGAGCCGGTTCAGGGTGACCCACTCTTTGCGGGGCAGGTCCGAGCCGGGTGGCGCTGTGGTGTTCGGTGTAACAGTGAATTGCGGAGGTGGCGAAGTCTGCTCCCAGCTGGTTCTCCACGCTCCTAGTGTGTTGAAACCGGAGCCACAGAGGGTCGCTGCGTGGCGGGAGAAGGGGCGACGAGATGACAGGCGTTGAGGTCCCAGTTGCTGTGAGTCCTGGGCGAGGTGGTTCAGAGGATGTTTCGCATCCAATGGGGCCTTGCACACCAGCCTGTGGGTGAAGTACTTGGTACAAGAAGCTTGGTGGGTGCGATACCTGCGAGCACTGGCAGAAGATCCTTTGAAGTAGGGCATAGGCAGCCTGTGATGATACACATGGTGTCATTGAGGATGGCGTCTGGCTTGCTAGTATGAGCACTGCGGCGCCATGCTGGGGCGGCACTGTTCGCGAGTGCAAGAGCACTGGTTTGGGCAGTAGATGTCCTGGCGCTCCATGACGATCCAGCCAAGCAACGCAGGAGGTTACAGATTGATAACATCAGAACTGGCCGGTACTCATACAAATGGACAGGTTGGACATTATTGAATACAGTGATGTGAGCACAGATCTCTCTCATGCACTCAGATGTAAAATGAAGGACTGCTCCTTGAATTTATCCAAGGCTTCTTGTTGGAAAGGTGGAAGGTGGTGGGATTGTCCAGCAGAGGGAGGTATGAGTGTGGGAATGGATGGAGATTGAAATGACGATATGGAAACCCATGAATCATGTATGTGGACTGAACAGAGGGATTCAGCAATGCAGTTATGACTGTGTGTTTGATTTCTCCACTGTAGAAGAGGCCACATTGTGAGCATTGCATGCAGTCCATTAGATTGGATGTGGTGCGAGTGGATCACTGCTACAGGACTGCTTGAGGCCCTGAGGAGTTGGAAGTGAGAAAGTAAAAGGGGAAGTGTTGTATCGCCTGCAGGTAGACAGGAAGGTGCCTCAAGGACGTGACTGGGTGCTGCTGAAGATGGAGCAACAAATCAGGGGGACCGCAGCGAACGCTAAAGGGGGAGGGGAAATGGTGGTGAAGGTGATGGACATTACAGAGGAGATCTACTGAATGTGGAGGCTTGTGGGGTAGTGAGGGCCAGGGGAACCCACTCCGTGTTCCAAGTGAAGTAGGGAGGGTGAGAACAGTAGTGAGGGGATGGAACCAACATGGGTAAGATATCCAGTTGTGGGGTCATGCAGCAAATGATACAAGAAGCTCTCAGAGTTATGGCATTCAGCATCTGCAAGGCAGGGATCAAGCCACCAAATCACAGTGGCACTACCCTTATCAGCAGGGCTGGTGACAATGCTGGTGTTGGTCCTTGATGAGCCGAGTGTGATAGGTGCAGAGACAAGTTGGTTAGAGAAAGGGCTGTGGAAAACATATGTTGGTGTTACATCGGTAATTTGTGTCAATGTATCAACAAGGAGTAAAGAATGAAGGGAAGACCCCAAGAGGGCAATGGACCGTGGAGAAAGGTCCCCTCTCTGGCTGGAGATGTGGACACAGATGGGAGGGAGCATCACATGGTCATCATGTATTGAGATGAGGACCAGGGCAATAAATCTGTGGAAGACTAATCACCTGGGATCAGGGTGGAGAAGATCGAGAGAGAAAGGCAAGACATGGCAGGAATTGGGACTGGGAGTGGAGAGATGTGATTGGGGAAACTGAAGGAGGAGGATTGAAATGCGCAAACCTTGATTTGTGAATGGAGGAGCAGATGTTCCATTTTATGGAGAGGGAACAAAAAGCCATATGGACCAAATGCTGGCAAATTAGGCCAGCTTAGACAAGGTGGCATGGATGAGGAGGGCCAACTGACCTATTTCCCTGCTGTAATTATTGAGACAGGGTGGATCAGTGTTATACACAAGAAGACATATCTGATGATGAATGGACTTCAACGTGGGTCTCAGATCCCATCACTATTTCATCCAAAGATGAAGTGTGGAAATTCAATTGGGATCATTGTCAGCCACGCACATTTCGCTAATAAGAGAAGCAAGTGTGAGTCAACCTCTTATTAAAGAACAAGTGTTGGAGGCAGGTGGTCTCTCACCATCTAACAAGTATACCTACATCACAAAGGCACAGAAGGTTGATATAAAAGATGACTATGGATGAGTGCGTGATGGTTGGCATGGACATAGTGGGACAAAGTGCCCATTTACAAACTGTATCACACTGACTCTGTGATGGTAAGAAGCGAAACAGAAGCCATTGTGGGTGTGTGCAGGAGGGAACTGCAGATGCTGGTTTACACCGAAGATGGACAGAACATGCTGGAGTAAGTCAGCGGGACAGGCAGCATCTCTGGGTAGAAGGAACGGACAACATTTTGGGTTGAGACCATTGTTCAGACTGAGCGTCAGGGGAGAGGGAAACACAGAGATATGAAAGGGTAAGGTGTGAAAACAAGAGATGAAAGGGGACTCTCTCTGTCCCTGCCCCTCTCTCTCTGTCTATGCCCCTCTCTCTCTCTCTGCCCTTCTCTCTCTGTCTCTGCCCCACACTGTCTCTCTGCCCTCTCTCTCTACCCTCCATCCCTCTCCCTCTCTAGATGCACCTACGAGTTGGGGGCTATGAGTGAGTGGACAGGACAGGGATGGGGGTAAAAGGAGCAAATTAATAATATTAATATAATTTCAAGGGGGGTGGTTAGTGTATGTGTGTGTGTGGGGGGGGGGGGGGGGTGGTTAGTGTGTGTGTGACGCTGCAGGCCGCCCCCCTCCCCCGCAACCACGCGTTGAGGGGACCGGACCAAAGGGGCCCCACTAGGTCTCGTATAATATTACAATTTAATCAGGAGGACAGTCAGACTAGTCGGAGAACAAGGATGGGGAGGGATGGAGAGAGAGAGAAAGCAAGGGTTACTGAGTGAGGGTAAGAAGGGTAGTTGAAGTAAAAAATAAATGTTAATCCCTTTGGAGAGAAGAACAAAGAAGCTTGGAGGTGGGTTGTGCTGAATGAGACATCTTGGTGAATTACAAAACATTTGTAAACCAAAAAGCTGCTGATGCTGGAAATCTGAATCAAGAACAAACAATTCTGGGAATACACAGTTCCTCTTTTCACAAAGGATAGCTGAATTTTTCCTGCGTTTCCTGTTCTGATTTCACATTTTCTGTGTCTGCGCTTTTCTAATTTTCGATTGCTGTTCTATGAATCCATCGTGAAATCAGATGGATAAAATGTTGTTTAAAAAGGAACTGCAGATACTGGAAAATCGGAGGTAGAACAAAAGTGCTGGAGAAACTCAGCGGGTGCAGCAGCATCTATGGAGCGAAGGAAATAGGCAACGTTTCGTCCCGAAACGTTGCCTATTTCCTTCGCTCCATAGATGCTGCTGCACCCGCTGAGTTCCTCCAGCACTTTTGTCTACCTTAGATAAAATACTGAACAGCCGATTAAGTACTTTGTACCAACTTGGTCTCTTGGCCAAAGTTGTCTTGATTTTCCCCACAGTGATATTCCATGAATAATGCACAGAAAATCACCAGAAAGAGTTGTAGTTTTAGAAAGGCTGCATGGAAACAGGGCCTTTGGCCTGCCGAATCCACGCCCCACCACTGATCACCCATTCACACAAATTCCCTGTTTCTCTGTTATCCCACCTGCTCATCCATTCAATATACATCAGGGATAATTTTACACAGGCCAGTTGACCTACACACCCGCACATCTTTGGGATGTGGGAAGAGACTGGAGCATCTGTAGGAAACTCACACGGTTTACTTTAGAGATACAGTGCAGGAGCAGGCCCTTCGGCCCACCGGGTCCGCGCTGACCAGCGATCCCCGCACATTAACACTATCCTATACCCACCAGGGACAATTTTTTTTTTTTTTACATTTACCAAGCCAATTAACCAGCAAACCTGTATGTCTTTGGAGTGTGGGAGGAAACTGAAGATCTTGGAGAAAACACACAAAGGTCACAGGGAGAACGTACAAACTCTGTACAGACAGTACCCGTAGTCAGGATCGAACCCGGGTCTCCGGCGCTGCATTCACTGTAAGGCGGCAGCTCTACCGCTGCGCCACCGTGTCGCCCTTAGTGACCATGTGCCAACTCCACGCAGACAGCATCCGAGGTCAGGATCGAACCCGGATCTCTGGTGCTGAGAGACAGCAGCTCTGCCTGCTGCACTACTGTGCCACACCAGTGGTGAGAAATGAAGCTTGGCTCGAGCATCGATTATCCTTACTGTTTAAATAATCTTTGATGTTCATAAAATAGGTAGAGAGGGAGTAGGTGTAACGCCACAACGGAGAGATGGCAGCTCCACAGGGTAGAAATATCATGTCCTGCACTAGAGTATTAGCTTTCATTACAGCCATCGCAGCATTTAAACACACAATGTATCAGGCTTAAAAGTAAATTCACACCATCCAAGTTAACCCAGCACTTAAGAAGGGTCCCAACTGAAACATCACACATAGAGTCATGGCGTCATGAAGTGAATCAGTGTGGATACAGGCCATTCGGCCCATCTTGCCCACACCAGCCAACATGTCCCAGCAACATTACTCCCACCTGACTGCATTTGGTCCATATCCCTCCAAACCTGTTCAATCCATGTACCTGTCTAACTGTTTCATAAACATTGGGATAGTCCTAGCCACACTACCTCCTCTGGCAGCTTGTTCCATACACCCACCATCGTTTGTGTGAAAGAAGTTATCTCAGATTCCTATTAAATCTTTTCCCCTTCACCTTGAACCAATGTCCTCTGGTCTTCGATTCCCCAACTCTGGGCAAGAGATTCTGTGCATCTACCTGATCTATTCCTCACATCTTTTTTCTTGAGAGATGCTGCCTGTCCCGTTAAGTTACTCCAGCACTTTGTGACTACCTTCGGTATCTACCAGCATCTGCAGTTCCTTTCTACACAAAGAGGCAGAAAGAAATTCCCACTGGGAAAGTTCTAAACGGCAACGTTAACAAGAGGAAAGGTTTATTCATTCCATTTGTGACAGAGGGTGTTTGATGTCTAGAATGTAAGCATGAGCAAAGCAAAGAGGTGCTCGGTGTTGGGTAGGTTTACAAGGGACATGGGTGGTATTGAGCATATAATGGTATAGTAACCAAGGCATTGTATTGAGAGGGAGCACAGAGGTCAAAGAAGGTCAAAAAGTCAGCAGATAATTGGATAGCCTCAATGGAGAGTAGAAGATGCAAACTATATTAAATGGGTTAGAACAGATTAAGACAGAGCACAGATTCTGAAGAAGGATCCCGACCCGAAACATCACGTCCATTTCCTCCAGAGATGCTGCCTGACCCGTTGAGTTACTCCAGCATTTTGTATCTATCTTTGGTATAAACCAGCTTCTGTGTTTCTGTGTTATTACATTAGAATAGAGAAGCATTGGGGTGAAGGGACAGTGGCCACCACTGAATGCAGTGGAGCAGGTAGTTGGAGGGGTGAGTGCTGAAAGAAGTGATAATCTCTTGCAGATAACAAATCTATTTACAGCCGAGTATCTACAACGGAGAGAAAAGCAAATGTCTTGGATATTGTTTGCCTTCTGTGTTTCGTTGCTCAGTCTGACTTGTGGGATGAGCTAGTTAATAGCAGAGAGATGAAGGATCACAAATGGGCAGCACGGTGGCGCAGCGGTAGAGTTGCTGCCTTGCAGCGCCAGAGATCCTGACTACAGGTCGTGTCTGTATGTTCTCCCTGTGACCATGTGGGTTTTCTCCGGGTGCTGCGGTTTCCCCCCACAGTCCAAAGACGTACAGGTTTGTTGGTTAATTTGCTTCTGTAAAGAATGTAAATTGTCCCTAGTGTGTGTAGGATAGTGCTAGTGTATGGTGTGATCACTGGTCAGTGCCGACTCGGTGGGTTGAAGGGCCAGTTTCCACGCTGTACCTCTAAATTAAACTAAAAAGTAACATTTTCCCTTTTCTGAGTTAGCCAAATAATGTTGCTCTGTGTCGGAAGGAACTGCAGATGGTGGTTTGAACTGAAGATAGACACGAAATGCTGGAGTAACTCAGCGGGACAGGCAACAGCTCTAGAGAGAAGGAATGGGTAACATTTCAGGTCGAGACCCTTCTTCAGACTCAAATAGATGGTGTTTCTGAAGATGGACCTCGACACGAAAGGTTACCTATTCCTTTTGTCCAGAGATGCTGCCTGACCCCCTGAGTTAATCTTGCTCTGTTGGTGATTGACATTATCACAGAGGGGAGTTCCACTCCTCATGTTCCCTACTCCCTCCTCCCTCACTCCTACACTCACTACAGCCAGCAGCGACCATGGCATTCTGGAAGAAGAACACCTCCCACTAGGAATAGTGCAACGGGTCTTAGTTTGTACAAGTACTGCCTCAAAATCTGTGACAATGCAGTTTGTCCCTGAATCTTGAAAGGTGGGTTCCCAAAGTAGCAACAGCTTAGTTAAGAAGCTGCCAATTCTGTGAAAGAGAATTTCAGCGGCTTGCCCAGCTCCAGCAACTGTCTGGTTGCACAGACAAAACCAGCAACGTTTTGAACCATCATTGTGCTCGAGTCTCTTTAGAAAGCACCGTAAATAACCACACTAAGCTGCATTAGCTCCCAGAATAAAATAACGTTTAAAACTCAGCCTTTACCTCTCAGCCCAAAAAGCTGCAGATCAAGGGCACAGGCAGGAATTCAAAACCTCACAAAGTTTAAATAGAGGGAAACATTTTAGGATTAACGTTAGATTGGTGTTAATAGGTAGGTGCTGGTCATGAGTAGTTCCGTCCTGTATCTTTCTAATGGGACACACAGTGCGGCAGCTGGTAGAGCCACTGTCTCACAGCACCGGAGACCAGGGGTTCAATCCTGACCTCGAGTGCTGTCTGTGTGGAGTCTGCACGTTCTCCCTGAGACATAGAAACAGGCAGAAATGTACAAAATAGGTGCAGAAGGTGGCCATTTGGTCCTTCGAGCCAGCACTGCCATTCATTGTGATCATGGTTGATCATCCACAATCAGTAACCTGTGCCTGCCTTCTCCTCATACCCCTTGATTCCACTAGTCCCTAGAACTCTATCTAACTCTCTTTTAATTCACCCAGTGAATTGACCTCCACTTCCTTCTGTGCCAGAGAATTCCGCAATTGGGTGAAAAAGTGTTTTCTCATCTCAGTTTTAAATGGCCTCCCCTTTATTCTTAGACTGTGGCCCCTGGTTCTAGACTCCCCCAACATTGGGACCATGTTTCCTACATTTAGCTTCTCCAGTCAATAGACAATAGGAGCAGGAGTAGGCCATTTGGCCCTTCGAGCCAGCACCGCCATTCAATGTGATCATGGCTGATCATCCACAATCAGTACCACGTTACTGCCTTCTCCCCATATCCCCTGACTCTGCTATCTTTAAGAGCCCTATCTAGCTCTCTCTAGTATCCAGAGAACTGGCCTCCACCACCCTCTCAGGCAGAGAATTTCACAGTCCCACAACTCTCTGTGTGAAAAAGTGTTTCCTCATCTCTGTTCTAAATGGCTTACTCCTTATTCATAAACTGTGGCCCCAGGTTCTGGACTCCCCCAACATTGGGAACATGTTTCCTGTCTCTAGCGTGTCCAAGCCCTTAACAATCTTATATGTTTCAATGAGATAACCTCTCATCCTTCTAAACTCCAGAGTGTACAAGCCCAGCTGCTCCATTTATAATTTTATAATAAATTATGAAGTCCTTTTATAATTTTGTATGTTTCTATAAGATCCCTCTCATCCTTCTAAATGCCAGTGAATACAAGCCCAGTCTTTTCAATCCCTCCTCATATGACAGTCCCGCCCTCCCAGGGATTAACCTTGTGAAACTATGCTGCACTACCTCAATAACAAGAATGCCCTTCCTCAAATTAGGAGACCACAACTGCACAGACTACTACTGATGTGGTCTCACCTGGGCCCTGTACAACTGCAGAAGGACCTCTTTACTCCTATACTCAAATCCTCTCATTATGAAGGCCAACAGCCCATTAGCTTTCTTCACTGCCTGCTGTACCTGCATGTTTACTTTCTGTAACTGGTGTACAAGGACATTCAGGTCTCGTTGCACTTCCCTTTTTCCTAATCTGACACCATTGAGATAATAATCTGCCTCCTTGTTCTTGCGCCAAAGTGGATAACCTCACATTTATCTACATTATACTGCATCTGCCACGCATCTGCCCACTCACTGAATCTGACAAAGTCACCCTACAACCTCCTAGCATCCTCTTTGCAGTTCACACTGCCACCCAGCTTTGTGTCATCTGCAAATTTGCAAGTTTTACTTTTAATTGCATCATCTAAATCATTAATATATATGGTAAATAGCTGCGGCCCCAGCACCGAGCCTTGCGGCACTCCACTCGCCACTGCCTGCCATTCTGATAGGGACCGGTTTATTCCTACTCTTTGTTTCCTGTTTGCCAACCAATTCTCTATCCATGTCAATACCCTACCCACAATACCATGTGCTCTAATTTTGCCCAATAATCTCCTGTGAGACCTTATCAAAGGCTTTCTGAAAGTCCATCCACTGGCTCTCCTTCATCCAATTTACTTGTCACTTCCTCAAAAAATTCCAGAAGATTAGTCAAGATTAGTAATTTCCCTTTCATAAATCCATGCTGACTTGTACCAATCCTGTTTCTGCTATCCAAATGCCCCATTATTACTACTTTAATAATTGACTCCAGCATCATCCCCACCACCGATGTCATGCTAACTGGTCTATGATTCCCCATTTTCTCTCTTGCTCCATTCTTGAAATGTAGGATAACATTAGCTACCCTCCAATGCACAGGAACTGACCCTGAATCTATAGAATATTGGAAAATGATCACCAATGCCTCCACTATTTCTAGAGCCACCTCCTTTAGTAAGCTGGGATGCAGACCATCATGCCTTGGGGATTTATCAGCCGTCAGTCCCATCAGTCTACCCAATACTATTTCCCGCCTATGCAAATTGATTTCAGTTCCTCTGTCTCCCTAGATCCTCTGTCCTCTAGTATATCTGGGAGATTATTTGTGTCTTCCTTTGTGAAGACAAAACCAAAGTACCTGTTCAACTCTTGCTCCATTTCCTTGTTCCCCATAACTCTTCTGCCTTCAAGGGACCCACATTTGTCTTTACTAATCTTATTAATATATATATATACTTAGCATACCTAAAGATGATCAGGTCAGATGATCAGCTGCTCCTGACTGGGCTAAAATCTAAGCGGAAGCTCAGAGGGGACCGTGCCTTTGCTGTGTCAGCTCCGAGATTATGGAATGAATTGCCTCTACACGTTAAACAGGCCCCTTCTCTAGCTGTTTTTAAATCACTCCTGAAGACATATCTATTCTCCATGGCCTTTGTAGACCAGTAAGGTGTCGACTTATTTATTTACTTTATTTGCTTGATTTTGCTGCGTGGTTCATACTCGTGTTTTGTGTCTTTTAATTTATTGTTGAATTTTCGTATGTAATTTATGCGCATCGTGTTAGCTGTATGTTCTGTTGTTCTGCCTGTTTTATGATGTCTTGCTTATTTTTTTTTTCTGTACAGCACTTTGGTCAGCTTTGGTTGTTTTTTAAGGTGCTTAACAAATAAAGTTATTATTATTATTATTATTATTATTATTATTATTATTATTAAAGAAGCTATTACTCTCCTTCTTTATACTCTACTTCTTTATAATCTTGGCCCGCTTACCGCAGTACTTTATGATCCCCTATTGCCCTTTTTGTTACCTTCTGTTGTCCTTTGAAAGTTTCCCAATCCTCTAGCTTCCTGCTACTCTTTGCTATGTTATACACCTTTTATTTCAGTTTTATTCCACCCCTAACATCCCTTGTCAGGCGTGGTTGCCTCTTATTCCCCTTAGAATCTTTCTTCCTCTTTGGAATGAAATGATCCTGCATCTTCCGGAATATGCCCAGAAATTCCTGCCATTGCTGTTCCACCGTCATTCCTGCTCGGAATCTTTTCCAGTCGACCTTGGCCAGCTCCTCTCTCATGCCTTCATAGTCCCCTTTGTTCAACTGCAACACTGACACGTCTGATTTAACCTTCTCCTTCTCAAATTGAAGATTAAAATCTATAATATTATAGTCACTACCTGCTAGCGGTTCCTTTACTTTGAGTTCCCTTATTAAATCTGGTCCATTAGACAACACTAAATCCAGAATTGCTTTGTCTCTGGTAGCCTCCAGTACAAGCTGCTCTAAGGATCCATCTCAGAGGCACTCTACAAACTCCCTTTCTTGGGGTCCAGAACCAACCTGATTTTCCCAGTCTACCTGCATATTGAAATCTCCCATAACCACAGTGGGTTTACCTTTGTTACATGCCAATTTTAACTCCTGCTGCAACTTGCACTCTATATAGGCTACTTTACTTTACTTTACGTTACTTTATATCCAGGCTACTGTTTGGGGGCCTGTAGATGACTCTCATTAGTGTCTTTACAATTCCTCAATTCGATCCACAGTCATTCTACCTCGTCAGTCCCTATGTCTCCCCTCGCAAGGGACTGAATTTCATCCCTCACCAGCAGTGCTACCCCCTCTCCTCTGCCCACCTGCCTGTCCTTTCTATAGGACGTATAACCCTGATTATTCAGTTCCCAGTCCCGATCCTCCTGCAGCCATGTCTCTGTAATCCTTACAATGTCATATCTACCAATCTCTATCTGAGCCTCAATCTCATCCAATTTACTTCTTATACTTCGCGCATTCATATAGAATACTTTTAATCCATTACTCACCTCACCTTTCACATCGATTCCTGATTGGCTTTACTATCCTATCCATTCGTGAGCTTTCTGTCCTATTAATTCTGGTGCCTTTCTTAACTTTTCCTATACTCTCTGTGACCCCGTGGGTTTTATAACATATAACTCGCTAGAATTTAGAAGATTGAGGGGCGATCTTATAGAAACTTACAAAATTCTTAAGGGGTTGGACAGGCTAGATGCAGGAAGATTGTTCCAGATGTTGGGGAAGTCCAGAACAAGGGGGTCACAGTTTAAGGATAAGGGGGAAATCTTTTAGGACCGAGAGGAAAAAAACATTTTTCACACAGAGAGTGGTGAATCTCTGGAATTCTCTGTCACAGAAGGTAGTTGAGGCCAGTTCATTGGCTATATTTAAGAGGGAGTTAGATGTGGCCCTTGTGGCTAAAGGGATCAGGGGGTATGGAGAGAAGGCAGCAACAGGATACTGAGTTGGATGATCAGCCATGATCATATTGAATGGCGGTGCAGGCTCGAAGGGCCGAATGGCCTACTCCTGCACCTATTTTCTATGTTCTATGTTTCTATGTTTCTATATAACCATATAACAATTACAGCACGGAAACAGGCCATCTCGGCCCTACAGGTCCGTGCCAAACAACTTTTTTCCCTTAGTCCCACCTGCCTGCACTCATACCATAACCCTCCATTCCCTTCTCATCCATATGCCTATCCAATTTTTTTTTAAATGATACCAACGAACCTGCCTCCACCACTTCCACTGGAAGCTCATTCCACACTGCTACCACTCTCTGAGTAAAGAAGATCCCCCTCATGTTACCCCTAAACTTCTGTCCCTTAATTCTGAAGTCATGTCCTCTTGTTTGAATCTTCCCTATTCTCAAAGGGAAAAGCTTGTCCACATCAACTCTGTGTCTATCCCTCTCATCATTTTAAAGAGCTCTATCAAGTCCCCCCTTAACCTTCTGTGCTCCAGAGAATAAAGACCTAACTAATTCAACCTTTCTCTGTAACTTAGTTGTTGAAACCCAGGCAACATTCTAGTAAATCTCCTCTGTACTCTCTCTATACTGTTTTCTCTGGGTGCTTCAAGTTCCTCCCACATCCCAAAGACGTGCGGGTTTGTAGGTTAATTAGCCACTGTAGATTACCTTTCAGGTGTGCTGTATGATCTGATGTATCAAAAGTTTAATTTGCAAGTTGAATCGGTAATGAGGAAGGCAAATGCGATGCTAGCATTTATTTTGAGAGGACTAGAATATAAACACATGGTTGTAATGCTGAGGCTTTATAAGGCGCTGGTCAGACTGCATTTGCAGTGTTGTGAGCAGTTTTGGGCCCCATATCTGAGGAAGATTGTGCTGATATTGGAGAGGGTCCAGTGGAGGTTCATGAGAATAATCCCAGGAATAAGTGGGTTAACATACGATGAGTGTATGACTGCACTGGGCCTCTACTCACTGGTTTAGAAGGATGAGGGGACACCTCATTGAAACTTGATTTCTGAAGAAGGGTTTCGGCCCGAAACGTTGCCTATTTCCTTCGCTCCATATATACTGCTGCACCCGCTGAGTTTCTCCAGCACTTTTGGCTACCTTCGATTTTCCAGCATCTGTTCCTTCTTAAACACCTCATTGAAACTTACTGACTAGTGAAATGCCTGGATGGAGTGGATACGGACAGGATGTGGTCACTAGTGGGAGAGTCTAGGACCAGAGGCCAGAGCCTCAGAATAAAAGGACGTACCTTTAAAAAGGAGATGAACATGAATTTATTTAAATCAAAGGGCGGTGAATCTGTGGAATTCATTGCCACAGATGGCCGTGCAGGCTAAGTCAATGAATACTTTTAAGGTTGACAGATACGATTAGTACGGTGTCAGGATTATGGGGAGAAGGCAGGAGATTCGGATTGAGAGGGAAAGATAGATCAGCCAAGATTGAATGGCAAAGTCAATGGGCTGATTCTGCTGCATTGACATGAATTTATACTTTGAGGAGTTTGATGAGAATGTGAGAAGAATATAAAATTGCATATTTTGCAGAATTAGTGTAAATGAGTGCTCAGCAATGGCAACAAGTATTTCTAGAATTCTTTTCATGATGCATAGCTTCCCAAGGCAAATGTCACGAGCATTATGAAAAGAAATTGATGCAAAGCTGCGCAGGGAAATATTGCGACTGATGACTGAAATCTAGTTTGGAACGGAGAGAAGCAGTGTGCAGCTCAGTAGTCTGAAACAAAAACAGAAAGTGGATGAAACCCTCAGCAAGTCAGGCAGCATCTGTGGGAAGAAAAAGAGAGACCACCAGGGGGTGCCGGGGAGATGGCTGCCCTGCTGGCAGTCTGTTCGTTTTTCCTTTCTTTTTGTGATTTTTTAAGGCGTTATAAGTTTATTTTAATGTTCTTCAGTATGTTTAAAGTGGGGGGAGAGGGGAGGGGGAATTGTCGGATCCCATTCTCCGGGCCCTGCGGCCTACAATCGCTGGAGCTGGAGGCCTTCTCGGACTGACTGAGCCCTATCCCGGACGTGGACTTAACATCCGAGCGGATCCCTTGCCTGGGATCGCTCCCACCCCGATCACCGTGGACTTTCCATCAAGGGTTCGCAGTCTCGGGAGAGGTTAGTCGGGAGCTCCAACGCCGCGGAAGGCTCGATCAGCCCCGACATGAGGTTCGATCTCCCGGCATGGGGGAGCTGACATTCTCCTGATGCAGGATCTGAATGCCTCGATGCGGAGGGCCCGAGTCAGATCGTCCCGTCAACAGGGGCTCGAGGCCCCCGACCGTGGAAGAACAAAAAGAAGGACTTGAACTTTATTTCGCCTTCCATCACAGTGAGGAATGTGTAGGAGTCACTGTGGTGGATGTTGATGTTAAAATGTGTTTTTGAGTGATTTGTTGCTTTTAATTGTATGACTGACCTGGCCAATGAAATTCCTCGTATGTTGCAAAACATACTTGGTGAATAAAGTGTGATTCTGATTCCGATTCTGAACATTTCAGGTCAGAGAAAGAGATAAAAAATTCAGTTTCAGTTGCAGAGAAGGTTTAGGTTAGTTTAGAGACAGAGTGGAAACAGGCCATTCGGCCCACCGAGTCCACACTGACCAGCGATCCCTGCACGTTATCATTATCCTCCACTGGTTGGGCGCCCCGAGCTCTGGCTGTACCGCATCCTGCTTAAAGTGGCCGGCACGGCCCAGCCGCGCACCTTCTGTGAACAACGTGTAAGAAAGACCTGCAGATACCTCGAAAAATCGAAGGTAGACAGAATTGCTGGAGAAACTCAGCGGGTAAGATGCAAGGATTGCATGAGGCTGCCTCACCCACTGAGTTTCTCCAGCATTTTTGTCCACGTTCCGTGAACACGTGATTTGATGCCTGCCATCCGGGGCGGGATGGGGGCGGGGTCCATGTGTACACCTGATAGATGTGGCCCGCCATCTGCTCACAGACATGCGTCCCGGCCCCAATGCACGATTGCCCACCCCTGTCCTATACACACGAGGAACAATTTTTATATTTACACCAAGTCAATTAGCCTACAATCCTGTACGTCTTTGGAGTGTGGGTGGAAAACGAAGATCTTGGAGAAAACCCACACAGGTCACGGGGAGTACGTATAAAAATCGAAACAGACAGTACCCGTAGTCTCTGGCACTGTAAGGCAGTAGCTCTACCCGCTGCACTAACGTGCTGCCTTGTGGTGGAAGGTGGAACAAAGAAATGGGTAGGACAAAGGGAATAATGTGTGGGAAGGGGTCATTGTGAGGATATATGGTGGCAGGAATGAAATTACTTATGAAGGAATCTAAAATATGAAGACCCATAGGACATGGCCTTAGAGCGCGTGTGTGTAGGGTGGTGTTAACGTGTGGGAATCACTGGTCGGTGTGGACTCGGTGGGCCGCAGGCCCTGTTTTGCGCTATAACTCTTAACAAAAACTAAACAGTAGGCTGCAGACTGAATGTAGGTGGCCTGCACAGGCGGCATCTATCATCAAAGATGCTCTCCATCCACGCTATGGCCTTTACTCGCTGCTGCTGTTGGACAGGAGCTACAGAAGCCTGAGCTCCCACATAACCAGCTGCAGGAACTGTTAGCTTTGTACATCCATCAGCTTCTTGAACTGACCCACACAACCCAAATCCAACCTCATCAACAGAACACTTGCACAGCCATGGACTCGTTTTTGACTATTAAATTGAATCTTGAATCTTGAATCTTGTTTTAAAAAAAATTGTTTTTCAAACCAAAACTTTGCACTCCTTTTCTTTTCACTGTCTTGAAGAATTTAGGTGGTAATTATGCATAATTTATTGATAATTTATGTTTTTGTGCGTTGTCTGAGTCCATGTGACCATGGTGCTGCTATCATTGTATCTGTACCTCTCCGTGCTTGCATAAATGACAATAAACCTGACTAGGCTTGATTTGAAGTGGTTGTCCAATCTACATTTGGTTTCTCCATTGTGAAGGAGATCACATCGTGAAGACCAAATCTAATGGAGGTTATTCTGCTGTAAAGCAGTAGTCCTGTTCCTGAGAAGCCTCATGTCGGGGGGAAATCACATTACAATGGCAATGGTCATGAGACAAAGGGGGTTGGGAGCTGGAGAGTTTCAGAATCAGAATAACAAAGTGATTTTCTCACAGGGATTGAAAAAACAAAGGCCTTGTCAATAACAATAGGTTAACTTTTGTTACTGCAAACTAAACATATGAAATAGAGCAAGATACACCCTCACACCAAATCTATAGTTAATTAGTGTAGGAAGGAACTGCAGATGCTGGTTTTTCACCGAAGATAGTCACAGAATGCTGGAATAACTCAGCGGGACAGGCAGCATCTCTGGATAGAAGGAATAGGTGATGTTTCGGGTTGAGACCCTTCTTCAGATTGAGAGTCAGGGGAGAGGGTGGCACATCGATAAGGAAGTGTTAGAGATATCAAAGGGGATGAGAATCAAGGAAAATGTAGAATAGATCATTGTTAGCTTGGGGAAGGTGACAATGAAGCGTACAGAGATAAAATTTAATCAGGGGGAGAGTCAGACTGGTGGGAGAACTGGGTAGGAGGAGGGATAAAAATAGAGAGAAAGCAAGGGTTACTTGAAATTAGAGAATTCAACATTCATACTGCTGGGGAGTAAGCTGCCCAAGTGAAATATGAAGTGCTGTTCCTCCAATTTACGCTTGGCCTCACTCTGACAATGGAGGAGGCCCAGGACAGAAAGGTCAGTGTGGGGATGGGATGGGAATTAAAGTGTTTAACAACTGGGAGATCAGATAGGTTTCCGGCGAACAGAGTGGAGGTGTTCAGCGAAATGATCGCCGAGCCTGTGCTTGGTCTCGCTGATATATAAGAGTCCACAACTTAAATCATGTTTATTACATTGTTTAATTGCATCAGTACACATGCGTCAATTGAAGTGACCGCTTGTCAATTTCATCTACCACCCACTGTTAAAATAGAAGCAGTGTTCTTAAGAGATAATGGTGTCTGATTACTGCAGGTAGATTACACAGAAACAGTCCCCCCCCCGCTATACTGTTTAAATCCAAGACAGCTTTTTTTCCCCCATCTGACAATTCCAAAGTAACTTTGAAGTGGTTCTATCATTCTCAATTTAAATTAGAATGAATTCAGCCTGAAGAATACAAATAACCTTTCCTAACTCATAACTCACCTTTTATCCAATTTAATTTATGGAAACATCCATTAACGCAAAAGTACCTGTACTCTGGTTCGGAAGAAATATGAGTGAATCACTGGAAGGATTGTTTGGGTCCTGGGATGCTGGGAAGGGAAGAGATGAAAGAACAGCTTCTGTAGTTGTAGATTTGCCCTCAAATCACGTCAATGTCTATAACCTACTGACTATTATTCTCATGTTTCTACCATGGAGCCCCGATTTCCTGGAATCACATCAATAAACCACATCAATCACATCTCAGTTTTCTCCGAGATCTTCGGTTTCCTCCCACACTCCAAAGACGTACAGATTTGGAAGTAAATTAGCTTGGTATAAATGTAAAATTGTCCCTAGTGTGTGCAGTGTAGTGTTAATGTGCGGGGATCACTGGTTAGCACTGAGACTCGGTGGGCGGAAGGGCCTGTTATCTCCAATCTAAACTAAAAACTAAGCTAACTATAGTCAGAGCCCTCTCCAGCTGCTGACTGTAAGAATCTAATGTCAAATAAACATGGGGGTCACAACCCTGTCCCGAGCTGAAACGAGTCAAGAGCAGAACGCTGTCCCTAGTGTGACAATCTGACGCAGCTGGGAATGTGACTGGCATGAGCTTGAATAAGAATCATCTCACTTGATCAACACTAAACCCATGAAGACGTTTGACAGCACAGAGTCACAGCTGGTAGAGCTGCTGCCCCACAAGGCCAGTTCAATCCTTACCCAGGATCCTTGCTTTGTTTGCACGTTCTCCCTGTGACCCTGTTAGTTTCTCCCTGGTGCTCCGGTTTCCTCCCACATCCCCAAGACATGCAGATTGTTACGTTAACTGGCCTCTGTAAATTACCCCTTGCGTGCCGAGTGTGGTAGAAGTTGGAGGGTTTGGTGAGGATGTGAGAAGATTAAACCCAGGACTAAAGTAGTATAAGCATAGAAGGGTGTTCAAAGGTCAGCAAAAACTTGTTGGGCTGAAGGGCCTGTTCCCCCTGGCCATATCTCTCCAACACTCTAAGAAAACCCGAAGAAAATAGAAAGATAAATTAATTTTAAAATGAGACGTAATGGCGCAGTGGTAGAGTTGTTGCCTTGCAGCGCCAGTGACCCGGGTTCGATCCTGAGCATGGCTGCCATCTCTACAGAGTTTCCACATCTTCCCTGTGACCACGCAAGTTTTCTCTGGGTGCTCCGGTTTCCTCCCACACTCCAAAGACGTACAGGTTTGTCGATTAAATGGCTTCGGTAAAACAATTGTAAATTGTCCCTAGTGTGCAGGTTAGTGGTGGTGTATGGGGTGATCGCTATATGCTGCGGACTTGGTGGGCCAAAGAGCCTGTTTCTGGCCGGTTTCTTTAAAGTCTAAAGACCAATATTGAGTTGGAGTATGAGCTTGCATCAGCATTCCTGTGTTACAGATCTACCAGAGAGCAGTGCTGAACTACTATCTACCACTTTGGTGACCCTCGGACTATTCTTGATTGGACATTGCTGGCTTTACCTTGCGCTAAACGTTATTCCCTTATCATGTATCTGTACACTGTAAATGGCTCGATTGTAATCATGTATTGTCTATCTGCTGGCTGGTTAGCACAACAAAAGCTTTTCACTGTACCTCGATACACGAGGCAGTAAATGAACAGACTTGGTAAATAGAATGAATGATAATAGAAGACAATGTACTGTGATGTTGGTAGACAAAATGCTGGAGAAACTCAGCGAGTGAGGCAGCATCTATGGAACGAAGGAAATAGGCAACACTGCCTATTTCCTTTGCTCCATAGATGCAGCCTCACCCGCTGAATTTCCCCAGCATTTATTGTCTACCTTCGATTTTCCAGCATCTGCAGTTCCTTCTTAAATGCACTGTGATGTTGGTTCACTGGTTAGACTGTGAAAACATGTACTCTGATTCTTGCAGGATAAATACTGTGAGCAAGGAGATCAGAAAGCTCTGCTCTTCGAGATGAGTTATATTGTTAGACTCAACTGACCCTTGACGTCTCCAATCCAAATTCAACTCCTTTTGCCTCCCTAAAGATTAAAAGCACTTAAGCAATGTTCAGCTAATTAACTTGCAAACATGCATCACTGGATAGCTGTTGATAAAACCTCCACCCTATTCACCCCAAATCCAGACTAAAGAAGGGTCCCGACCCATGCCACCTATCCATGTTCTCTAGTGATGCTGCCTGACCCATTGAGTTACAGCAGCATTTTGACACTCCAAACCAACACTTCGACCTTCCCAAACCCCATAACCTCATCCCCACCGTAACCCCAACCGTGGTCACCAATCCCGTCTTGTCCTCGGCGCGCCACTTCACTCCCGCGGAAGACCAGAGAAGGCAGTTGAGGCAGGGACGATTGCAACATTTAGGAAACATTTAGACAGGTAAATGGATAGGATCTCGACCCGAAATGTCAGAATCTGAAGGAGAGTCTCGACCCGAAACGTCACCCATTCCTTCTCTCGAGAGATGCTGCATGTCCTGCTGTTTTTGTCTATTGTCGATGAAACCAGCATCTGCAGTTCCTTCCATGCATAGGACCAGTTTAGAGGGATATGGGCCAAACACAGGCTGATGGGGCATGTTGGTCAGTGTGGGCAGGTTGGGTGGAAGGGACTGTTTCCACACTCTATGATGGCAGTGTGTGACCATTGAGGGTGTTTGCGACAGACTGCTCCTCTCACCTTGATGTAGGTGGCCCCACCCAGGGGCTCTCCATCTCGGATCCAGGTGATGACCGCCGCTGGCTTGGCATTGTCCGCACGGCACGTCAGGTTCAGGGAGTCTCCGACCTTCAGGCTGACCACTGGCCCGTTGCTGATGACTGGATTGTCCGGAGGGACTGCAAGAAAGGAACACACGTTCAAGCAGGAAAGCAAACGCCACTGGACAATGCCTCCATCCCTGCAGCGGCAATAATCAACATAAATATCAACCTCAAACACAGTCACATCCCTCAAACGATGAGGAGGAGGGCGGTGAACGGGGTGGGACATTGCAACCTTCACGTGGTCCACTCTGTTTCGACTATTGCAATCAACTCGGCGTACACAAGCAAGATCAAATAGAACAAGTTGACCTGCAGCTTTAAGCTGTGCACACCATATACAAGATGAAGAAGTGGGTGGTGAACCTGTGGAAATTTTAAGGCAGAAATAGATAGATAGATTCATGATTAGTACGGGTGTCATGCGTTATGGGGAGAATGGGGTTAGGAGGGAGAGATAGATCAGCTACGATTGAATGGCAGAGTACACCTGATGGGCCGAAAGGCCTAATTCTGCTCCTATTACTAATGAACCTATCAAACTGGGAACTAAGCGCGTCCATCCTTCCATTACATTCATTGTCACGCTAAGCAAAGGGCGGCACGGTGGTGCAGCGGTAGAACGGCTAACTGACAGGGCCTGCGATCCAGGTTCAATCCTGACTACGGGTGCTGTATGTGCCGGGTTTGTACATACTCCCTGTGACCACATGCGTTTTCTCCGGCTGCTCTGGTTACCTCCCTCATTCCAAAGATGTGCAGGTTTGTAAGTTAAATGGCTGTTGTAAATTGCCCCTCGTGTGCAGGATGAGAAACCGGGATAACATACAACTAGTGGATCATTGTGGATTGATCTGATGGGCCAAAGGGCCTGTATCCACACTGTATTTCTAAACTAAACTAAACTAGTTTGAATGGGTGATCAATGGTCAGCGTAGTCTCTAAACTAAACTAAACTTAACTAAACTAAACAAGTATGAATGGGTTAGTTGGTTAGTTTGGAATTAGTGGGCCGAAGGGCCTGTTTCCACACTGTATCACTAAACTAAACTAATCTAGTTTGAAAGGAAAAATGTTCCCAATGTTGGGCGAGTCCAGAACCAGGGCCCACAGTCTTAGAATAAAGGGGAGGTGAGAGTCTGAGACAGCATTTAAGACTGAGGTGAGAAAAAACGTTTTCACCCAAAGAGTTGTGGATTAATGGAATTCCCTGCCACAGAGAGTCACTGGATGGATTTAAGAGAGAGCTAGATAGAGCTCTAGGGGCTAGTGGAGTCAAGGGATATGGGGTGAAGGCAGGCACGGGTTATTGATAGGGGACAATCAGCCATGATCACAATGAATGGTGGTGCTGGCTCGAAGGGCCGAATGGCCTCCTCCTGCACCTATTTTCTATGTTTCTATGTTTCTATGAAAGGGTGATCGATGGTTGGCATGGACTCTGTGGACCGAAGGGCCTGTTTTAATGCAATGTCTTTCAATTAATTCAAGCCAATGAGACCGTATATTATGCGCAGTGTAACGCGATTCATTACATTCACTGTTACTTTCTGAGAATCCCTCCAACACACTTCCACTCCGCGTTTAATCCCTTCATACAACACTCAGTCACAATTTTCCAATCCTTCCATTATATTGGTGTCAGTCAATGACTATCACTCCATTACAGCCTCTGAAGCTCAGTGAAAATACGTGCTGCATATTGCATCAACAAGAGCCAATGCCCCTGTCACTCTGTCAGGCACACTGCCAATCCATTGATTACACTCTGTCATTCACTGCCAATCTCTCCCTGACACTCTGTTGCTCAGTGCCAGTTATTCCATTGGAGTCTCTGTCACTCCATCGCATTGTGTCAGTTCACTTGCTCTGCTATCCTCTGCATCAGTATATCCGTCCATTACATGGCGTGCCAAGTGCTAGCTCCTCCATTATGCTCCGCCCCACGTGCCAGCAATCAGCCCATTATACTGATTGTTTCAACTTCCTGCTCATCAAGGACCTTCATATTTGTGCAGAATCACTCCTTCATAGCATGAGCCTCACACCCACAATCCAGCCTTGCTCAAGATACAAGATACATTTATTTGTCACATGTACCAGTTGGCACAGTGAAATGTAATCACCATACAGCCATACAGTAAAAATAAAGAACACAACATAGTTGATAGAATTCAACATAAAACATCCCCACACGGCAGAATCAAAGTTTTCCACTGTGAGGGAAGGCACCAAAGCCAGTCCTCTTCCTCTAATGTTCCCCAATGTTCACCCGTGGTCGGGGCCTCCCGAGCCTTCCGCAGTCGCCGATGGGCTATGGGCGGCCCGAAGTTCAGGCCCGCTCGCCGGGGTGATGTAAGTCCGACGTCGGGGCTGGGGGGACCTCCTCTGCGGCCTGGACATCCGAGTCGGCCACCTCCTACCGGAGTCCGCGGCTCCCAAAGTCCGCTGGCTGCACTGGGCGGAGATGCAGTGCTGGCGGCCCTCGGCAAAGGGCCCCAGGACTCCACTATGACGGTCAGCGCCGCCCGCGTTGGAAGCTCTCCCAAACCGCAGCTCCACGATGTTGGAGCAGTGGCACAACTCTCCGGAGCTCCAAACGGCGCGGTGAATTCAGCGCTACGACGCTGCTGTTGAAGCTCTGGTCCGGTTCCAAGTCCCCAGCATGAAAGGCCGCTACAATCCAGGTGGTAGGCCACAAGGAGGGGGGCGTGGACGCGACTCGGAGAAATAGTCGTGTCCCCTCCAGGAAGCGACTGGGAAACAGTTGGGGGTGGGATATGATGATCAGCGCAATGATTGGAGGAGGGAGGTGTCAGTCAGAGACGGAGGTAGGGGGGTGGGACTGAGGATAGAGTGCGGTGATTGGAGGAGGGAGACGTCCTGGTGGGAAGGACGGCCCAGGCATACGGCCAGCGCGGAGAAGCAGCGCTAGCTCCTCGGCAACGGTCTGGTGTCCCGCCAGCCCAGGCAGGGCTGTAGGTTAACCGGCGAGACAGGCAGAGTTGAGCTGGATTTAGCGCTGCTTCTCCGCGCTGGCCATAAGCCTGGGCCGTCGTTCCGGTAATTACCATCCACAGGGCCCACGGCTGAAGTTTCCGAAGTCTTGCGTGTGTGTGTGAGTGGGCGCATGCGCGCGCGGCTTCCAAGATATTGTGACCCCCGGCCCCCCCCATGTTTTGATCGCGATTTCCGTGCCTGGCCAGCGGCATAATCAAGGATAAGTCTCACTCCCTCTTCTCCCCCTCCCATCGGGCAAGAGGTACAGAAGTGTGAAAACGCACACCTCCCGATTCAGAGACAGTTTCTTCCCAGCTGTTATCAGGCAACTGAATCATCCTATAAATAACTACTGAGAGGTCCTGACCAACTATCTATCTCATCTCAAACTATCTTTGATCAGTCTTTACTGGACTATACCTTGCATAAACGTTACTCTCTTTATCTTGTATCTGTACACTGTGGATGGATCAATTGTAATCATGTATCGTCTCTCCGCTGACTGGTTAGCAAACACAAACTTTCACTGTACCTCGGTACACATGACGAAAAATTAGTTAACCTAAACTAATCCATGCTGTGTCCCAATGTACACTCCCTCGGTTGTATTGTCTACGTTAGTGCTCATTCCTGCAACCTGTACCATGGTAACAATCTTATCATCATGCCAAGGTGCCAGCTCTTCTATTAAACACAATGTCATTCAGTGCCCACTCTCATGTTTAAAGATACAGAGTGGAAACAGGCCCTTCGGCCCACCACGTCTGCGCCGACCAGCAATCCCCGCACAAATTATCTCCACACACTCGGGACAATTTTTACATTTACCAAGCCAATTAACCTACAAACCTGTGCGCCTTTGGAGTGTGGGAGGAAACTGGAGATCTTGGAAAAAACCCACGCGGGTCATGGGGAGAACGTACAAACTCCGTACAGACAGCACCCATAGTCGGGATCGAACCCAGGTCTCCGGTGCTGCATTTGCTGTAAGGCAGCAATTCTACTGCTGTGCCACCGTGACCATCCACTGTTGTGCTGTGCTGCTAACCCCTCAGTTATATTGTTTGACTAGGAGACAAACCTGGCATTTATCTTGTGTCACTCAGTGTCTATACATCCCTGGCATCCTCTTCACTGTTTGCCTTCATTAATTTCTTTGGCATTCGGTTTCAGACAAGGTTGCACTCAATTCCCAAACCTCCACTTCATTGTACCGCTGGTACCAATATCTCCATTATGCCTGTCTGTCACAATCCCAACCCTCCGTTATACTTCAGTACCATTTCTTCAGTAACACTCCCTGCCACTGAGTGTCAATCTCCCCAAACAAACTGGGTGGCAATGCCAATTCCCTCACTGTACTGCATGCCACTTAGTTTCATTTCTCCATTGCAGAGAAGATCGAACAGTACAGCACAGGAACAGGCGCTTCAGCCCACGATATCAGTGTCGTACGTCATGCTAAGTTAAACTAATCTCTGCCTGCAGTGATCCACGTCCCTCTGTTCCCTGCGTATATCCAAGCGCCTATCTAAAAACATTGTGGGATACAAATGACAGTTCCTATATTATACCCAGTGTAATTCAGGGCTAGTGACTCCACACACACAGTCCCAATATCTCCAATACATGAAGATAGACACAAAATGCTGGAGTAACCCAGCGGGTCAGACAGCATCTCTGGAGATAAAGAATAGGTGACGTTTCAGGTCGAGATCCTTCCTCAGATCATTTCTTAGTGTCAATCCACATGTTCTATCTTTCCACTGCACTCAAAGCTAATGTTTTCATTATACTCTATCCACATTGCTAATCCTGCTGTTAGCCTTGTTACTTGGTGCTAATGTGGCAGCTCTAATATTTACATTACTCTTGATGTCACCATATTGATCTCTTCACTAGCCCTTGTCAATGGCACATGACTATTTAGAGTTTAAACATTGGAGATACAATGCCAAAACAGGGTCTTCGTCCCACTAGTCCACACTGACCAGCGATCCCCATGAACACTAGCACTATCTCACACACACTAAGGACAATTTACAATTTTACCGAAGCCAATTCACCTACAAACCTGTAAGTCTTTGGGGTTAGGGAGGAAACCGGAGCACCTGGAGAAAACCCACGTAGTTACTGGGAGAATATACAAAATCCATACTGACAACACCCATGGTCAGAATCAAACCGGGGTTTCTGACCCTGTAATGTAGCAACTCTACCACTGCGCCACTGTGGTGTCTATACTAGTGTACAGCTATCCTTTACCCTCTCACTGGCCCCATAGCAGAAGCACCCACGTCGCGGGGCTGGAAACTGGGCTATTCTGAGCTAACTCTGCTACCACTATCATCTATCGTGACAAGCGTTAAGTCCCACTGATTGTCGCCGGAAGCTGCGTCCTTTTCAGGACGGACGATGACAGCGAGGTCAACATTTGTAACAAGATGGACACGAAAAGAAGACCCTCTCACAGTGACAGTGCCTTTCATTGTCAATCCTATAACAACGGAGACTGTTTACAGCTGAACCTTTCAAGATAAGCCCAAAAGAGTAAATAGCAAAATTCATGGTCATAAATGATAAGAGCACACTTAGATGATTGTCCACTCCGCCATTCAATCATGGTTGATCTATCTCTCCCTCCTGACCCCATTCTCCTGCCGTCTCCCCAAAACCCCTGACACCCGTACTAATCATGAATCTCACTATTTCTGCCTTTATAATATCCATTAACGTTCTTCACACCATTCTGTGGCAAAGAATTCCACAGATTCACCACCCTCTGACTAAAGAAAGTCCTTCTCATCTCCTTCCTAAGGGAACACCCCTTAATTTTGAGGCTATGGTTCTAGATTCTCCCACAGGTGGAAACATCCTTTCTATATCTACTCTAACCAGGCCTTTCACTATTCAATGTTATCATGGAATGTCTGCACCATTCAACCTTCCTTGGTTATCATATGAATCGGCAGCGATGTGCTTGGCTGACTCCTGCAATCAATCTTTAAGATGTGAGGGGAAATGCTTAAAGAAGATATGTGGGGCAGGTATTCTACACAGTGGGTGATGGGTGGCAGGAACGCCCTGCCAGAGGTGGTAGTGGAGGCAGAGTAGATAGTGACACCCTGGCAACTCCCTCGTCTCCCATCTCCCGAGCAACTGTCCATATGGTGCCAGCGCAACACCTGGCCCTCAACACCAGCAAAGCCAAGGAACTGATTGTGGACTTTGGAAGGAGTAGGATGGGGACCCACGGCCCCATTTACATCAACGGGTCGATGGTTGAAAGGGTCAAGAACTTCAAATTCCTGGGCGTGCACATCTCTGAAGATCTTTCCTGATCCGAGAACACTAACGCAATTATCAAAAAAGCTCATCAGCGCCTCTACTTCCTGAGAAGATTACGGAGAGTCGGATTGTCAAGGAAGACTCTCTCTAACTTCTACAGGTGCACAGTCGAGAGCATGCTGACCGGTTGCATTGTGGCTTGGTTCGGCAATTTGAGCACCCTGGAGAGGAAAAGACTACAAAAAGCAGTAAACACTGCCCAGTCCATCATCGGCTCTGACCTCCCTTCCATCGAGGGGATTTATCACAGTCGCTGCCTCAAAAAGGCTGGCAGTATCATCAAAGACCCACACCATCCTGGCTACACACTCATCTCCCTGCTACCTTCAGGTAGGTACAGGAGCCTGAAGACTGCAACAACCAGGTTCAGGAATAGCTACTTCCCCACAGCCATCAGGCTATTAAACCTGGCTCAGACAAAACTCTGATTATTAATAACCACTTTCTGTTATTTGCACTTTACCAGTTTATTTATTCATGTGTGTATATATTTATATCATGGTATATGGACACATTTATCTGTTTTGTAGTAAATGCCTACTATTTTTTTCTGTGTGCTTAAGCAAAGCAATAATTTCATTGTCCTATACAGGGACACATGACAATAAACTCACTTGAACTTGAACTTGAACCATCAGGCAAATGTTATAGAAGTGAGAAAACGCACACCTTCATATTCAGACACAGTTTCTTCCCAGCTGTTACCAGGCAATTGAATCATCCAACCACAACCAGAAAGCAGTGTTAAACTTGGCGACCCTTGGACTATCCTTAATCGGACTTTGCTGGTGTTAGCTTGCACTAAACGTTATTCCATTATCATGTATCTATACACTGCAAACGGCTCGATTGTAATCATGCATTGTCTTTCCACTGACTGGATAGCGCTCAACAAAAGCTTTTCACTGTACCTCGGTACACGTGACAATAAACCAAACTCAAAGTGAAGGTGTTTTTGGATTGGCACATGGATATGCAAAGAATGGAGGGATATGGATGATATGCAGGCAAATAGGAGTTGGTCTTGTTCAGATAGGAATGTTCAGCCCAGACATTGTGGGCCGAAGGGCCAGTTCTTGGCTCCCAGGCGGTCAAAAACCCGACACTGGGAGGATGGAGCCGGCGGCGAGGATGACAACAGCCGTGACGGGCAAGAAGCAAGGCTAGTTGGAGATTGAACCAGGGACTGGCTTACCGTAGTTTGGCAGCAGGAGGCGCTCCTGGGGCACAAAGGTGGATGGGTGAGGAGAGGGATGTCAGTTCGCTGGTTGGTCCAAATCTCCAAGAAAGGCATTGGCTGGTAGCCCACAGCAGCCTGGGGCTTGCCTGTACTGGACAGTGCTTAATAGCTCTAGAGCATGGACTGGACTTTGAAAATGGTGTCCAAACCTGGCGCCTCTTGCACCCAGGCTCAGTAGAGTATTTCTTTATATACTTTGATAATTGGGGATATGCTTAGATGTGGCAATACTGTACTGGACTGTTTGTACAAACATAATTTTACGGTGTGTTTTGGCAATAAAAGCATCTTCGAACCTTTGAACCTTTGAATCTTTATGTTCCATGTCATCTCTGTAAGTTCAGCTTCAACAGTCCCATCATAACCTGACAAAAAACACCAAAGAGTTCACTAATTGAACGCCTCCATTGCTGGTCACATGGTCTTCATGCCCACACGACTCCCACACACATTGGGTCTCATGTGTAGGAAGGAACTGCAGATGCTGGTTTATACCTAAGATTGACACAAAATGCTGGAGTAACTTACAGGGTCAGACAGCATCTCTGGGAAAAATTAATAGGTGACATTTTGGGTTGAGAAGAAGGTTCCTTTTCTCCAGCGATGCTGTCTGACCTGCTGAGTCACTCCAGCTTCTTGTGTGTTTTCTCAGAAATCTTCGGTTTCCTCCCACACTCCAAAGACGTGCAGGTTTGTAGGTTAATTGGCTTGGTATGTGAAAAATTGTCCTAAGTTTGCGGAGGATAGTGTTAATGTGCGGGGATCGCTGGTCGGTGCAGATTCGGTGGGCCGAAGGGCTTGTTGCCATGCTGTATCTCTCAACTAAACTAAATTAAACAATGGGTCTCATCTATGTTACTAAAAGTCTGATCTTGACCGCTTTTGGCCCGCTGTGCAGCAATTTCCGAGAGAACGCCACCACCTACGGCCGTTATTTTTGGCCACCTCGCTCAGAGCCCCACTCCACCTTCCGGGACCGGAGGACTTTTCCCATCGATAAAAAATCAGAGATATATTAATGTTTAAAAAAAAATCCCCGTTCTCTCTGCTGCCCCCGCGGGTGGCAGGGTGGAGGGACTTTAAAACCCGAAAGTGTAGTCCCTCACTCAGTCTCTGCCAGACCCAGCAAGCGAGAGGGTCATGGCATTCTGAGCTACGAATAACACTGAACACACGTCTACTCCACTGTGAGTCCCCTCGATGCACCTTTTTAACAAGTTTGTGTTCACAAAATGAATTTTGGTTGTCGGGTGGCTGCAGCCCAATTGTTTGCCTTGGCTTGACCCAAGAATCCATTCGGCTCACAATGTCGATACTAGCCCTATCTTCGGCCTGCAACACCCATACTGGCGCAACAGACAGCCCCCCCCCAGCTTCAACCCCCTCACTGGCGTGCAATATTAGAATTGGTGGAGAGGTGGAATATTGCATTGGTGACCACCAACTGACAACCGACGGGTCCCACTTTAGTCTAGTATTCTATAATGAAGTAGTCCACCCCAGTCACCATTCTGATTTTACGAGCCATCATCTGAGGATGGATTAAAGGGGAGCTGGCTCTCCGTCGCTGGTCAACTGATCAGAGACAACACAGACAAAGAGGAAATATAAAATAAATGCGGATAGTAGAACTTGTTTTAAAAACATTTTGTTCTTAAATTGAAGTATTCATGCATAGATATTATAATTTGTTCCCTCAGTCAACTCTGAAACAACAAATTCCTTGTGAAATAGAGAATCACTGGAGGCCGACTATTGTGCTCGGGAATAAGATTACTGTGCTATTTTAAAAAGCCACCTGAAGCCGCCATGTGTTCTGGTGTTGTTTATATTGATACATTAAGCTGATTTTGCATTTGTGGATTGTGGGTCTTCCCGTGTAGAGAGATACAGCATGGAAACAGGCCCTTCGGACTGCCGCGTCCACGCCACGCATCAATTATTCCGCTCACTAGTTCCTCATTATCCCACTTTCACATCCTACACACTAGGAGCAATGTTACAGAAGCCAATTAGCCAGCAGACCTGCACATCTTTGGAATGTGGGAGGAAACCGGAGCAGCTGGTGAAAACCCGCCCAGTCACGCGGAGAACATACAAACTCCGCACTAACAGCACCCGTAGACAGGATCAAAACCCGGGCCTCTGATGCTGTTCCAGGGCCTGTCCCACTTTGGCAACTCTTTAGGCAACTGCTAGGGACTTGCTTTAATAGAATTCATCAATGACACCTGGCGACAACCTACGACATTACCTACGGCAACCAATGACAGCAAAAATTGTTGTCACTGTCGCCGAAAAATTTTCAACATGTTGCAAATGTTGCAACAAATGCCATGAGTTGCCCAAATTATCACCTATGTGGGACAGGCTCATCAGGCAGAAGATTGACCCCTGCACCACCACCTCTCCACAACCAGATGAGAAACTGAGCTCACCACAGTGAAAGCAGGCAGGAGCCAGCATCATCAAAGACTCACATCACCCCGGCCCCGCTCACACCTCAAATCTACCTGAAAACCAGTTTCAAGTGTAGCTGACGTACCTTGTAAATGTTTGAACAAGCATCCTAACACTGAAAAATTAATAGCTTATATTTGTAACACCCTCCTAAACAACGAGGTACCACTGATGGAACCATATAGATACACATGGGAAAATGAATTAGGTCATCCTATAACAAAAGATATGTGGGACGGAAGTTTACAACATATACATCAATGTTCGTTAAATGCCAGACATGCTTTAATACAATTTAAAGTCTTACATAGATTACACTACTCCAAAATAAAACTAAATAAAATCTTCCCACATATCTCTCCTATTTGTGATAAATATCTACATCTAGAGGCTAATTTAACACATACGTTGTAAATTGTACAAAAATGAAACATTTCTGGACAGATATTTTTGAAATAATTTCAGAAGTCATTAATACTAAACTGGATCCAGACTCAAAATTAATAATACTTAAGTTTAACACTCACAACAAGCCAAAGAAATGTCCTCGACTACAGTATAATAACCAGGAAAAAATTAATATTAACATTTTGGAAAGGCCCTATGACCCCCACAATTAAAATGTGGATTGTGGAAATGTCGGAGACCCTATATCTAGAAAAAATTAGACTTGTCTTAATGGACAAACAAGAAGTTTTTGTTAAAATATGGGCTCCATTCATTAATTATCTGAAGGGATAGACTGGCCCAGCATGAAAACCCAACTGAAACTTGAACTCAGGGGTAGATGGAAAGTTATACTTTATAATCTACGGACCTATCTCCAACGACGTATTATAAGTAATCCATTCCACCTTTTCTGTTTTTTTGATATTTGTAACTCTTTTTTCTCTCTTTCTCTCTTTATCTATCTATATAAAAAAAACACTAGAAGTTGAAGTAATCGACGATTGAAAATGTTAATAATGTATGACTGATGTATATGAAATGTTTTTTTTTACTATAATATGTATAATATATATACTATACTTTATATGTCTACTTCTAATAAAAATATTATATAAAAACAAAGAGTAGCTTCTACCCAACAACCATCTTGAAAACTGCACAACACCAACCACAACTATAAACCTCTACGTAGAAACAAAGAACTGCAGATGTTGATTCCCACCAAACATAGACACAAAGTGCTGAAGATCAGCAGGCCAGGCAGCATCTCTGCAGAAAAGGGATAGGTGACATTTTGGATTGGACACTTCTTCAGACTGGGTCTATGTGTCTACCTTTGGTATGAACTTCTATGGATTGCCTTTGGTTGTATTGAGTTTGCGGGGTTTTCACACTGGTATTATAGTTATTAATTTATTATTTTTTTGTTTTATTATGTATTATCAATCTGCATTGTGTTTACAGGCCCGTTATGCTGCTGCTGGTATGAATGTTATTGTTGTGCAAGATGACAGCTTATAAATGGGCATCTTACAACCCAGTGGTATGAATATTGATTTCTCCAATTCATGTCACCCTTGCATCCCCTCTCTCTCCATCCCCCTCCCCCACCCGAGTGGTCGTATTAGTTTAGCTGAGTTTCACTGTCAGGATCACTCATTATCACGTTCCCCACGGCCAACAATTGACCATTGTGGGCTCCGCATGTCCTTGATCAACGTTGCTTTTTGTATATCTTTCATTCATTTGTTCTATGTTCCTTCTATATCTTTCATTTCCCTCTCCTCTGACTCTCAGTCTGAAGAAGGGCCTCGACCCGAACCATCACCTATTCCTTTTCTCCAGAGATGCAGCCCGACCTGGTGAGTTACTCCAGCATTTTGTGTCTCTCTTCTGGCAATGAAACACTCTTGATACTTGACGGACACAAATCATTGCAAAGTACCAGCTTCTGCTCACCGCCTATTGACTGAGGTTCCCGGGAAATCTTTACACCCACAACATTCCCTTGCATTCTCTCTTCCCGATCCGAGGTAAAATGGCAGGAATTCTGGAAATTATCTGAAGAATGGGCACCTTGGTGAGAGATTGCGTTGGTCAATGTGAGATCTGATAGAAACATAGAAATAGAGAAAAATAGGTGCAGGAGTGGGCCATTTGGCCTTTCGAACCAGCACCGCCATTCAATATGATCATGGCTGAGCATCTAAAATCAGTACCCCATTCCTGCTTTTTCCCCACATCCTTTTAGATTCCTTTTTTTTAATCAATAATATTTATTCAAGTATTAAAATAGTATTTACAACACAATAAAACAAAACAGATCCCCCCACCATGGTACAAGACTAAACAAATATACCAAGTAAACTACTAAACGAATATATTACAATCCTTGTCCAGGATACACTCAACCCCCCCCTTGGTGCCCAGTGGTCGCAGGAATCCCCCAGGGTGCCCGTGGGCAGCGCGCAGTCCCTTTCTAGCACCACCCGGGCACGGAAGTAATCCCGGCCCCTTGATTCCTTTAGCCCAAAGAGCTAAATCCAACTGTCTCTTAAAAATATCCAATGATTTAGCCTCCACTGTCTTCTGTGGCAGGGAATTTCACACACTCAAAACTCTCTGGGTGATTTTTTTTTTCTCAACTCAGGCTAACAGTAAATGGGCTACCCCTTATTCTTTAACTGTGACCCCTGGTTCTGGACTCCCCCAACATCAGAAACATTTTTCCTGCATCTAGCCTGTTAAATCCTTTAATAATTTTATATATTTCTATAAGATTGCCTCTCATCCTAAATTCCAGTGAATATAGGCCCAGTCGACCCATTCTTTCATCATATGTCAGTCCCGCCATCCCGGGAATTAACCGTGTGAACCTATGCTGCACTCCCTCAATAGCAAGAATGTCCTTCTTCAAATTAGGAGACCAAAACTGTACACAATACTCCGGGTGCAGTCTCACCAGGGCCCTGTACAACTGCAGTAGGACCTCCTTGCTCCTGAACTCAAATCCTCTCGCAATGAAGGCCAACATGCCATTTTCTTTCTTGACTGTCTTCTGAACCAGCATGTTTACCTTCAGTGACTGATGTACAAGCACACCCAGGTCTCGTTGCACCTCCCCATTTTCTAATCTGACACCATTCAGATAATAATCTGCCTTCTTGTTCTTGCCGCCAAAGTGGATAACCTCACATTTATCCACATTATACTGCATCTGCCATGCATCTGCCCACTCACCCAACCTATCCAAGTCACCATGCAGCCTCATAGCATCCTCCTCACAGCTAACACTGCCCCCCAGCTTCGTGTCACCTGCAAACTTGGAGATGTAATATTTAATTCCCTCATCTAAATCGTTAATATATATTGTAAATAACTGTGGTCCCAGCACCAAGCCTTGCGGCAGCCCAGTAGTCACTGCCTGCCATTCTGAAAAGGACTCGTTAATTCCTACTCTGCTTCATGTCTGCCAACCAGTTCTCGATCCGTCAATACCCTACCCCCAATACAATTTGTTCTAATTTTGCACACTAATCTTCAGTGATCATCAGATGCAGATTCAGGATCTCCATGGGAGAATATATAATCAGCATGTAGAATGCTGCTTGCCAGAGGAAGGACATCTTAATCAACTGATGCAGAAAAAAGGCACTCAGTTACATGCGCATCGTTGGTGCAGCGGTAGAGTTGCTGCCTGACAGCAGCAAAGGCCTGGGTTCGATCCTGACTACGGGTGCTGTCTGTTTGAATTTGTACGTTCCCCCTGTGACCTGCGTGGGTTTTCCCCAGTTGCTCCAGTTGCCTTCCACACTCCAAAGACATGCAGGTTTGTATGTTAATTGGCTTTGGTAAAGATTGTAAATTGTCCCTAGTGATTAGGATAGGGCTAGTGTGCGGGGATCGCTGATCGTTGTGGACTCAATGGCAGAAGGGCCTGTTTCTCTGTATCTAAACTAAACTAAACTAAACTAAACTAAAGATACAGAACTTGGAAGGAAAATAAGAGTTAATGTTGAAGACTTTACATTGGAACGAGTTCTGATGATGTGGTAATTGACTTTAAATATTAATTCTATCCCCCTCTCCACAGATGCTAGCTACCTTGTCAAGTTCTTCCAGCAATTACTGCTGTTATTTCAGATTTCTGCTCAATTTTTTTGTCTTTGATCAGAGAAGGGATGCTCATGTTCCTTGGGTGTTTGATCTTGCTCATCTCATGAGAGGAGGGTAAGTCGTACTTCAAGCATGGATTCATAGTCATACACCATGGAAACAGGCTCGTTGGCCCAACTAGCACATGCCGACCAAAATGCCCCTTCTACACTATTCCCACCTTTTCACTTTAATTTAGTTTAGAGATACAGCATGGAAACAGGCCGCTCGGCCCACCGAGTCCGCACCGACCAGCGATCCCCGCACATTAACATTTTCCTACACACATTAGGTACAATTCAAATTAATACAAACCTGGGAGAACATACAAACTCCATGCAGACAGCACCTGTAGTTGGGATCGAACCTGAGTCTCGCAAGCATTGAAAGGCAGCAACTCTACCGCTACGCCACCATGCCGCCTGCCAGTGTTTGGCCCATATCCCTCCAAATCATTCCAATGCATGCACCTGTCCAAATGTCTTTTAAATGCTATTTTTGTACCTAGCTCAAATACCTCCTCTGGCAGCCCACTCCATGGATGCACCACCTTCTGTGTGAACTAGTTGCCCTTAAGGTTCCTGTTAAATCTTTCCCCTATCTTGCCCAACTGATCAAGGTCCAGCTATAAATAAGCGATAGGAGCAGGATTAGGCCATTCAGCCCATCAAGTCTACTCCGCCATTCAATCATGTTGATTTATCTCTCCCTCCTACCTCCATTCTCCTGCCTTCTCCCCATAACCCCTGACACCCGCACTAACCAAGAATCTATCTATCTCTGCCTTAAAAGTATTCATTGATTAGGCCTCCGAAGCCTTCTGTGGCAATGAATTCCGTAGGTTCCCCACGCTCCGTCTAAAGAAATTCCTCCTCGCCTCCTTCCTAAAGGAACCTTTAATTCCGACCTCTAGTCTGAGACTCTCCCACTAGTGGAAATATCCTCTCCACATCTACCCTATCCAAGCCTTTCACTATTTGGTAAGTTTCAGACAGGTTCCCTCTCATCCTTCCAAACTCCAGCGAGCACAGGCCCAGTGCCTTCAAACGCTCATCTTTGATAACCATTTCTGCTATCTATGATACCACACACTATAGTGTCATTTGCAAACAAACTAATACTAATGACTTGCACATTCTCATCCAGTTGTTCTACTTAATAGCTCATGGTCAATTTATGCTCAGGTTCGGCTACAAGGGCATTTAACAAAATCAATGTGAATTCAGAAGGGTTTGAGCTATATATATTATATATTATTAACACGCACCTTTCAAGAACTTTGCATGTCAAAAATGAATCAGGTTCTGCTCTGATGGATAATGGAATTGGCTTTTCTCCATCCATTTCGAGCACAAATGAAATTAAAAAGCGGATTCACTTGCAGAAAGTGTGCAAGTTCATCTTGAAGGGAAACAAGCTTAGAATATAGATATTTAATCTACCGTTAGAATAATGCGATCAGCAATCCTGCCAGAAAATTTGGAATTAGTGGCATTTGTGGGTTTAAATGAGCGATGCTTTCTCCCTGCGTGAGGTTCAGGTGCACAGTTCCATCTTCCTATTCCGTAGCTGGTATTTTTATACGTGTTTTCTCAGGACAACTTATTTAAATTTGGATTTTTGCTAAAAGACCAGCGTGTGGCATGTACTGCTAGGGTTGGTGGTGGAGGCAGATACATAGAAAAATAGAAAATAGGTGCAGGAGTAGACCATTTGGCCCTTCGAGCCTGCACCGCAATTCAATATGATCATGGCTGATCATCCAACTCAATATCCTGTACCTGCCTTCTCTCCATCCCCCTGATCCTTTTAGCCACAAGGGCCACATCTAACTCGCTCTTAAATATAGCCAACGAACTGGCCTCAACTACCTTCTGTGGCAGAGAATTCCAGAGATTCACCACTCTGTGTGTGAAAAATGTTTTCCTCATCTCGGTCCTAAAAGATTTCCCCCTTATCCTTAAATTGTGACCCCTTGTTCTGGACTTCCCCAACATTGGAAACAATCTTCCTGCATCCAGCCTGTCCAACCCCTTAAGAATTTTGTAAGTTTCTATAAGATCCCCCCTCAATCTTCTAAATTCTAGCGAGTACAAACCGAGTCTATCCAGTCTTTCTTCATATGAAAGTCCTGACATCCCAGGAATCAGTCTGGTGAACCTTCTCTGTACTCCCTCTATGGCAAGAATGTATTTCCTCAGATTAGGAGACCAAAACTGTACGCAATACTCCAGGTGTGGTCTCACCAAGACCCTGTACAACTGCAGTAGAACCTCCCTGCTCCTATATTCAAATCCTTTTGCTATGAATGCTAAAATACCATTCGCCTTCTTCACTGCCTGCTGCACCTGCATGCCTACTTTTAATGACTGGTGTACCATGACACCCAGGTCTCATTGCATCTCCCCCTTTCCTAATCGGCCACCATTCAGATAATAGTCTACTTTCCTGTTTTTGCCACCAAAGTGAATAACCTCACATTTATCCACATTATACTGCACCTGCCATGCATTTGCCCACTCACCCAGCTTATCCAAGTCACCTTGCAGCCTCCTAGCATCCTCCTCACAGCTAACACTGCCCCCCAGCTTCGTTTCGTCCGCAAACTTGGAGATGTTGCATTCAATTCCCTAGTCCAAATTATTAATATATATCGTAAATAGCTGGGGTCCCAGCACTGAGCCTTGCGGTACCCCACTAGTCACTGCCTGCCATTGTGAAAAGGACCCGTTTACTCCCACTCTTTGCTTCCTGTCTGCCAGCCAGTTCTCTATCCACATCAATACTGAACCCCCAATACCGTGTGCTTTAAGTTTGTATACTAATCTCTTATGTGGGACCTTGTCGAAACCCTTCTGAATGTCCAGATATAACACATCCACTGGTTCTCCCTTATCCACTCTACTAGTTACATCCTCAAAAAATTCTATAAGATTCGTCAGACATGATTTACCTTTCATAAATCCATGCTGACTTTGTCCAAAGATTTCACCACTTTCTAAATGTGCTGCTATCCCATCTTCTATAACTGATTCTAGCAGTTTCCCCACTACCAACGTTAGACTAACTGGTCTGTAATTCCCCGTTTTCTCTCTCCCTCCCTTTTTAAAAAGTGGGGTTACATTAGCTACCCTCCAATCCTCAGGAACTATTCCAGAATCTAAAGAGTTTTGAAAAATTATCACTAACGCATCCACTATTTTTGGGGCTACTTCCTTAAGTACTCTGGGATGCAGCCCATCTGGCCCTGGGGATTTATCGGCCTTTAATCCATTCAATTTACCTAACACCACGTCCCGGCTAACCTGGATTTCACTCAGTTCCTCCATCTCATTTGACCCCCGTTCCCCTGCTATTTCTGGCAGATTATTTGTCTTCCTTAGTGTAGACAGAACCAAAGTAGTTATTCAATTGGTCTGCCATGTCCTTATTCCCCATTTTCAATTCACCTGTTTCTGACTGCAAGTGACCTACATTTGTTTTAACTAATCTTTTTCTCTTCAAATATCTATAAAAGCTTTTGGAGTCAGTTTTTATATTCCCTGCCAGTTTTCTTTCATATTCTATTTTCCCTTTCCTAATTAAGCCCTTTGTTGGACTCTACTGGACTGAATTTCTCCCAGTCCTCTGGTAGGCTGCTTTTTCTGGCTAATTTGTACGCTTTATCTTTGGTTTTGATACTATCCCTGATTTCCCTTGTTATCCACGGATGCACTACCTTCCTGATTTATTTTTTTGCCAAACTGGGATGAACAATTGTTGTAGTTCATCATTGCAGTCTTTAAATGCCTTCAATTGCATATCCACCGTCAACCCATTAGGAATCAATTGCCAGTCTATCTTGGCCAATTCATGTCTCATACCCTCAAAGTTACCTTTCTTTAAGTTCAGGACCCTTGTTTCTGACTTAATAATGGCACTCTCCATCCTAATGGAGAACTCAACCATATTATGGTCACTCTTGCCCAAGGGGCCACACACAACAAGACTGCTAACTAACCCTTCCTCATTACTCAATATCCAATCTAGAATAGCTTGCTCTCTCGTTGGTTCCTCTACATGTTGGTTTAGAAACCTATCCCGCATACATTCCAAGAAATCCTCTTCTTCAGCACCCTTGCCAATTTTATTCACCCAATCTATATGTAGATTGAAGTCACCCATTTTAACTGTTTTACCTTTGTTGCACGCATTTCTAATTTCCTGTTTGATGCCATCCCCAACTCCACTACTACTGTTAGGTGGCCCGTACACAACTCCCACTAGAGTTTTCAATCCCCTTAGTGTTTCGCAGTTCTACCCATATCGATTCCACATCCTCCAAGCTAATGTCCTTCCTTTCTATTGCGTTAATCTGCTCTCTAACCAGCAACGCTACCCCACCTCCTTTCCCTTTCTGTCTATCCCTCTATATCTATATTGAATATCCCTGGATGTTCAGCTCCCAGCCTTGGTCACCCTGGAGCCATGTCTCCGTGATCCCAACTATATCATAGTCATTAATAGCTATTTGCACATTCAACTCATCCACCTTGTTACGAATGCTCCTTGCATTGAGACACAAAGCCTTCATGCTTGTTTTTACAACACTCTTACCCCTTTTACTATTATGTTGAAAAGTGGCCCTTTTTGATTTTTGCCCTGGATTTGTCTGCCTGCCACATTTCACCTTGCTACCTATTGCTTCTACCCTCATTTTACACCCCTTTGTCTCTACGCTCGCACATTTAAGAAACCCTTTCCCTTTAACTCCATCCTCAACTATCCCATTCGACACCCCACCCCCCTTATTCAGTTTAAAACCACCTGTGTAGCTGTGGCAAACCTGCCTGCCAGAATGCTGGTCCCCCACCTGTTAAGATGCAATCCGTCCCTTTTATACAGTCCCCCCTTACCCCAAAACAGATCCCAGTGATCTAAGAATCTAAATCCCTGCCCCGTGCACCAGTTCCTCAGCCCCACGTTCAGGTTCCATATCTCTCTGTTCCTGCTCTCGCCAGCACGAGGAACTGGAAGCAAACCGGAGATAACAACCTTGGAGGTCCTGCTTTTCAGCATTTTTCCGAGCTCGCTAAAGTCACGCTGCAGAATATTCATCCCTTTCTTTCCGACATCGTTTGTGCCGACATGCACTACCACTTACGGCTGTTCACCTTCGCCTTGAGGATTTTCTGCACTCTGTCCGTGACATCCTGGATCCTGGCACCAGGAAGGCAGCACACCATCCTTGCATCCCATCTGTTGCCGCAGAAACCCCTGTCCGTACCTCTCGCAATAGATTCTCCCACTACAATGGCGTTGCCTGACTTAGGCCTTTTTGGTTTTGGCTCAACAGCACTATTCGCATCGCAAGCCAGTCCGCCGCTCAGTGTAAAAACGTCTTCTGTCCCGACAGCTTCTAAGTGGGTGAACCTGTTCACAAGAGGTACAACACGCGGGGACTTTGGCATTCCATGCTTCCCTCCCTTTCTCACCGTCTCTCACCTTCTCTCTTCCAGTACCTTAGGTGTAACAATCTTACTGTAGGACTTGTCGAGGAACCGCTCCGTTTCTCGGACGAATCTGAGGTCATCCACTTGCTTCTACAGTTCCCCAACACGGCCCTTCAGGAGCTCCACCTGGATGCACTTGCCACATTTGTAGCAGCCAGAGGCACCAGCGGTGTCCTTGACCTCCCACATACTGCAAGCATCGCACTGAATCAGCTTGCCTGACATCTCCTTCTTTCGTCTCTCCCTCTCAAGCGTATTGCGTAGTCTCCTCCCCTTAGCTTCCTCGCCGAAGACTTTCGAGCCAAATACTCACACTTTACTCACAGGGCACTTCCGATTGTGGTGATAATATTGGCCAAATAAAACATGTCACAAAATGAAGAATCTCTGCATTTGCAAACCCTGCTTGTCCCTGTGAAAGGTTGCAGGGCCATGAGTCATGGCTCCAAGGTATCTTGACCCTGGGAGGAAGTTGAGGAAGTTGAGGATAAGGTGAGGTCCAGATATCCTCCCTATTGTTAATACGTATGAGGGTTTTGCAGAAAGAGCTGTGCAGGGTTGCAAATGCATGATTAGGTTTAGTTATAGAATGGGGTGTTATAAAATATTGTTAATTTTGTTGCAGAGTGTTTGTACTGTTATCTTGTGATTGGTTAAAGTATGGAGCCTTGTTCAAATTGTTTATACAGGTGCACAACCTTTGATCCGGTGTTCCAGAAACCGAAAAGCTCCGAAAACCGGCCATTTTTTCCAGATGTCGTCTGCGCACCAAAGCTCGCGTTTGGCGCCAAACTTGACCCAAAACGACCCACGGTCAACCCAGGTCTGTACTACTGTAGCGGCTGCCTCCTCCCTGGAGACCGGGATCCCGCATATGTCCTTCCTTTCCTGCTTAAATCTACCCCCCAACGCTATTCCCCATCTATCCTGAAGTCCATTTTAAATGTTTTACCTTGCACCTCTACCTTTGCCTGCCTCATCCCTGTTAAATCATTGCTTAAATGTATTAGTCTAATGTCCCTTCCTTTCTATTTGGAGGGCTTTTATGTCTACCCTCTATATTATTGGGTGAAGGGGTAAACTTTAATTCTTAGTCCCCTACCTGGTCGAGAATCCTTTACACCCCCGGCACCAGTTCCTCAGCCCCACGTTCAGGTTTCCCTTTAACTCCATCGGTCAACTGCTCTTCGGGCCGAACGCCCCTTATGTAGGAGGGCGCCGTGCAGTAAGCTCCGCAGCGCTGTGGCCGTTGGGGCTGCGGGCGGCGCCAGTTGTAGCTCCCCCCCGGCAACTCTATTCCCCTGGCTGCGAAGAATCTCCAAATCCCAGCGCGGCCCGCGGCCGGACCCCCCAGCTCCGCAAATGTCGGGAGTCGGCAGCTTCGCAGCGCTGGGAAACCAGCGGGGAGCGGGCAATGCCTTACTGGGTCGCCGTGCGGCAAGCTCCGGAGCGCTGTGGCCGCCGACACACCGACATCGCGGAGCGTCGCTGGATTTGGAGCCGCGCAGCCAGGGGTAGACGTTTTTGCCGGGGTTGGAGCTCCAACCGGCGCCGCCCGCGGCCGGACGGAGCCCCCAACTCCGCGGCTCCAAATCCAGCGACGCTCCGCGATCTTGTGTGTCGGCGGCCACAGCGTTCCATTGAAGCTTGCCGCACGGGCGACCCGGTAAGGCATTGCCCGCTCCCCGCTGGTATCCCAGCGCTGCGATGCCGCCGACTCCCGACATTCTCGGAGCTGGGACGTCCGAAACCGCAGGCGGCGCTGGATTTGGAGCCGCGCAGCCAGGGGTAGAGTTGCCGGGGTCGGAGCTCCAACCGGCGCCGCCCGCGGCCGGACGGAGCCCCCAGCTCCGCGAGGTTGGGAGTCGCCGACCAGGTAGGTAGGGGACTAAGAATTAAAGTTTCCCCCTTCACCCCGACTCCACCACCACCACATAAATTCCTTCCAAACTAACTGACTAACATGTATGCAATGAGTCTCCCTGTCACCCGGGAGGAGGCAGCAGCTCCAGACTTTTCAAGCCGCCCGCGCTACCTACCTAATCTACGCTAAAAATCTTCCATTCTGAAATCCGAAAATGTCCGAAATCCGACAAGTGTCTGGTCCCAAGGCTTTCGGATAAAAGGTTGTGCACCTGTACTACCTGGGGAAATACTTTGGTGAACTGTCTTCCAACTAGACCCTTCTGTGGAAACAATATAACGGGGTAATCTGTGATTGGGTTAGGGAGTTGTCAATAAATGTATTATATGATCTTTATTTGTGATTGGCTTGTAGGGATTGCCCCCCCCCTCCCATGTATTTTCGCGCCACGGGTCCGATACAGTATAAAAGAGGGGACACCACATGGATAGGAGTCGATCTTCTGGATGTGCATTTGTGACTGTGTTGGCTGTCTGGAGCTGTCTATTCTCACGAGGCTGAAGGACGAGTAGAGACAAGGATCGGACCCGCGGTGTTGGTTAGGTATCGTAGAGGAATTTTGTTTGTGAGTGAGAATAAAGAGTTAGTTGATCCAGTGCTTGACTCAGTGTTTTACTGAACTAGACTAAGGGGGTAAGCTGTAGGAGCATAATTACTGCGGCGATTAAGAGGATTTTAGATAGGCACATGGAAGAGCGGGGAATAGAGGAATATGTCATGTTCGGCACAAACATTGTGGGCCGATGGGCCCGTTTCTGTGCTGCACTGTTTTATGTTCTATGTTCTATGTTACAGTTCAATGAGAGGGACTGTCATATGTTGTCTAATACCAGAACTATTATAAATTTCCTTTAAAAATTTTAGACTCTCAACTTTAGAGATACAGGGTGGAGACGGGCCCTTGTGCTCACAGATCACCCATTCACTTGCACCATCTTACACATGAGGGACTATTTACAATTTTACAAACGGCAGTTAATCTAAAACCCTGTACATCTTTAGAATGTGGGAGGAAACCGGGGGTCCCGGAGAAAACCCACGTGGCCACTGGGAGAAACTCCGCACAAACTCTGTACAGACAACACCCGTTGCCAGGATTGAATCCAGGCCTCTGACGCTGTAAGGCAGTAACTCTACCGCTGTGCCACCGTGGCGTCCAACTGCGCAATTCATTTTTCCACATTAATTAATAAACCTCATTCGAGATTTCAGCAGAGCATATTTTTTTTAAATCAAAACCTAATTTATTTAATTTCAACACGATACAAAAGCCAAAAAAACCCACCGTGGTGACATGCCCACCAGCATGTTACAAAATCATCATATAACTATGTTACAAATATTATAATAACTACTATACAACCCCGGTAAAGGGGCAAGCAACTAGCTTGGGCAAAGCGTTCTTCCGCCTGGTGTCGTGATAGCCAGCGTGTCCAGGCCTAGGAGCAACCCAACCAGTAAATCTTCAGCCCTGCCTACTCCCTAGATCCCGTCACCAGTCCTTCAGTCACTAACAGCAGAGCCACTCCTCCCCTTGCATACCCTAGGTGGAGTGGCGGTGCTCCTTGCCCTCCGGACCCTGGCTACAAGGAACGCTCCACTGGTCCCTCTAATCAGCGGCTATGCTGGTGGTGCCGACTGACTCCCAGGGGAATAAACAGTTTCTGGACAGTTAACAGGAACCCAATGCGAGTTAACCCAACGAGTTATAAAGGATGGGGTTAATGTGGAGGAGAAATATGACTGCTGTTGGGCAAGTTATTTAGCATGTTGTTAGAGCAAGGCAGTCTTCCAAGAACTGAGGAAGAGTCTTCAGAAGACTGCTGGAAGCAACTCAGAAGAAAAATAATAACAGAATTAATAATAGAACAGGATTAAAATTTTCTTTGAACATTTCTGTTTATTGGTTTTCAAAAATAAAAATCAAAGGGATATAACCACACACTCAAGAAGCAGACGTTTAGGTAGTGCAGACACAAGAGACTACAGATGCTGGAAACTTGAGAAAACAAGTAAAGTATTGGAGGATTCAGCAGGTCAGGCAACATCCGGGGAGGGAATGAAGGTGGCGGCGTTTAGAGTTGGGACCCTTCTTCATCCTGTCCAAACTGAAACGTGACCTGTCCATTTCCTTCCCCGATGCTGCCTGATGTACTGAGTTTATCGAGCATGGTGGCGCATTAGTAGAGTTGCTGCCTTACAGCAGCGGAGACCCGGGTTCAATCCTAACTAAAGGGCCTGTCACACTTTCACGACCTAATTCACAACCTCTGCCGAGTTTGCCCTTCATATACTCGCAGCATGGTCGTCACGAGGTCGTAGGAGGTCGTAGGTAGGTCGTAGCAGGCAGTGATGCTAGTCGTAGGTACTTGTGGCATCAAGTAGGTCGGGGCGTTTTTTCTACCCTGATGAAAAATGTCCACGAGTAAAAAAGGTCGTAAATTAGCTCGTGAAAGTGGGACTGGACCTTTAGGGTACTGTCTGTCCGGAGTTTTTACGTTCTCCCCGCGACCGCGTGGGTTTTCCCCGAGTGCTCTGTTTTCACCCCACACTCCAAAGACGTACAGGTTTGTAGGTTATTTGGCTTTGGTGAAATTGTAAATGGTCCCCAGTGTGTCGGATAGTGCTACAGTATGTGGTGATCGTTAGTGGGCACGGACTCAGTGTGTGCTATGGCCTGTTTCTACACTGCATCTCTATACAATACATGATTACAATTGATTTACAGTATATAGATACATGATAAGGGAATAACGTTTAGTGCAAGCTAAAGCCAGCAAAGTCTGTACAAGGAGAGTCTGAGGGTCACCAAGGTGGTAGATAGTAGATCAGGACGGCTCTACCATTTTTTATTAACCAAAAATAATTTTAATCAAACATTTACAAAAATGATATGTACAATGCAAACAAACCCACCACCACAATACAAAGTAAAATATATATTCTGAAATACTGAATATAAAATAACTGTTTCACAATCCTTGTTCAGGATAGATTTCACCCCCATGGTGCCCAATGGTCCCGGCAATCCCCTAGGGCACCCGTGGACAGCACATAGCCCCCCCTGCTCTCCCATTGACAGGGTGGGTGTGTGGGTGACTGTCGCTGGCAACGTGCCACGAGTAGGTGGTCAGAAACGTGTTGACATTGTTGCTATTTAGGGAGTGCAGCGTAGTTTCACAAGGTTAATTCCCGGGATGGCGGGACTGCCATATGCTGAGAGAATGGAGCGGCTGGGCTTGTATACTCTGGAGTTTAGAAGGATGAGAGGATATCTTATTGAAACATATAAGATTATTAAGGGTTTGGACGCACTGGAGGCAGGAAACATGTTCCCGATGTTGGGGGAGTCCAGAACCAGGGGCCACATTTTAAGATTAAGGGGTAAGCCATTTAGAACGGAGACGAGGAAACACTATTTCACACAGAGAGTTGTGAGTGTCGAGTTCTCTGCCTCAGAGGGCGGTGGAGGCTCGTTCTCTGGATACTTTCAAGAGAGAGCTAGATAGGGCTCTTAAAGATAGCGGAGTCAGGGGATGTGAGGAGAAGGCAGGAACGGGGTACTGATTGTGGATGATCAGCCATGATCACATTGAATGGCGGTGGTGGCTCGAAGTGACGAATGGCCTACCCCTGCAACTATTGTCTGTTGACCCCTCCATCCAAAGAGACTTGGAAATCCACTGAGGGTCACCGGCAGACCTATGACCCTCAAGATCACGGAAAATATTTCAGGTAAAATGAAGTCTGAGATTAGCACAGCAAATGGCAATTATAGCCAGCTTTTCACAAATGTCAACAGAAGTGTTAAATTAATAGCCCTGTAGAAAATAATGAAACTCTCCGGACGTGAAATATTTGCCATGTTTTGTTATAATCTTTGAGCATTGCAATTACATGGCTGATTGCTTGCTATTATACTGGCGCTCAGAGGCCCATGGACAAGTGGTGTGATTCTCTCTGCACACGTCCCAGTTCAACGTCAGCAACTCCTTCTCTTTTGGCCCCGTGCCTGCCCTGAAATTCACCCTTCTGTTGATCCTCATTTGGTTGGGGGTTTCATGACACAACCATCCTCCACTAACTGCTTCACGCCCACCCTCTCCATCTGACCTCGGGGCGGCACAGTGGCGCAGCGGTAGAGTTGCTGCCTTACAGGGTCAGAGCCCCTGGTCCCGGGTTCGATCCTGACCACGAGTGCTGTTTGTGCGGAGTTTGCACCTTCTCCCAGTGACCTGCGTGGGTTTTCTTCGAGATCTTCGGTTTCCTCCCACACTCCAGGTTTGGCTTGGTATGAATGTAAAATTGTCCTCAGTGTGTGTAGGATTGTGTTAGTGTGCAGGGATCACTGGTTGGTGCGGACTCGGTGGGCCGAAGGGCCTGATTCAGTGCTGTATCTCTAAACTAAGCTAAATTTCCTCACACTCCTTACCCCTTCACTTAGGAAGCTTAATTACCCAATTGGAATATGCAGCGTGCAATTATGTCACAAAGTCAACAACCTGAAACATCCAGAGACATGGAACTGCAGATGCTGGAACCTTGAGCAAAACACAAAGTGCTGGAGGAACTCAGCAGGACAGACAGCATCTGAGGAGGGAAATGGACAGGCAACGTATCCGGTCGGGAAGATCGACACAAAATGCCGGAGTAAATCAGAGGGTCAGGCAGCATCTCTCCATCCTCACAGAAGGGGTCTGAAGAAGGGTCTTGACCCAAAATGTCACAAATTCATTGTTTCCAGAAATGCTCCCTGACCTGCTGAGTTACTCCAACATTTTGTGTCTATCTTCCGTGTAAAGCATCATCTGTTGTTCCTTTCAACACATTTCTGGTCGAGATCCTTCTTCAGACTGAAACATTAATTGTGTTTCTCTTTAGTTTGTCCATTTTTAGTTATTTAGTTGAGTTTATTGTCACGTGAACCGAGGTACAGTGAAAAGTTTCTGTTGCGTGCTAACTAGTCAGCAGAAAGACTATCACAGATGCAGCCTGTCCAGCTTTCTCTGTTTTTATTTCTGATTTTCTCTTCTGGGATAATCCAGAACGAGGGGGACACTCGATAATATGAGCGATCACCTATTCAAAGCTGAAACGAGATATTGTTTTTCTTCTTTCAGAAGATTGTTACTTTGGAAAATAACTTCTCATTGGACGCAAATTTTGTAACTGGGTTTGCAGCAGGTGTAGATAAAGGGTGGCACAGTGGCGCAGCGGTAGAGTTGATGCCATAGAGCACCAGAGATCCAGGTTCAATCCCAACTATGGGTGCTGTCTGTACGGAGTTTGTACATTGTCCCCGTGACCTGCGTGGGTTTTATCCGAGATTTTTAGTTTCCTCCCACTGTCCAAAGACATACAGGTTTGTAGGTTAATTGGCTTGGTAAATGTAAAATTGTGCCTAATGTGTGTCGGATAGTGTTGGTGTGCAGGGATCGCAGGCCGGTGCGGATTCTGTGGGTCTCTTTCCGTGTTGTATCTCTAATTTAAACTACACTAAAAGATGGATAATAATAATAATAATAATACATTTTATTCATGGGCGCCTTTCAAGAGTCTCAAGGACACCTTACAAAATTTAGCAAATAGAGTGAAAACATATAAGCGGAATAAAATAAATAGTAAAGACATCACCAGTACACAAATTAAGACAGAATTCAATCCAAAGACAAAAATCTAAAACACAATATGAATAATGAATAAGCAGAGGGTGGGGAGGTTACTGGGGGCGGACCAAACCACAGAGTTGAAGCACTGACATCAACGATGATCCTATTAACTAATGTAGCAAGCCAGCTAGGGCCCCCACCCTGCTACTGTTCCTGATTTGTACCTTCATTAGCCGGGATGTTCATCATCTACATTTGTCGTTTTATGTCAGCTTTAACCTGCCTCCAATATTTATTTCGCAAATGAATGTTGAAACTAACGATCATTCCCATGAATTTATTACCATTGCTGTGCTGTCATTTTCCACAATTGTTCTCTGTCATTGTCACCTTCGGGTAGAAATCTCCCATTAACTTGGGACAGTTTAGTTTAGTTTAGAGATACAGCGTGGAAACAGGCCCTTTGGTCCACCGAGTCAGTGCCGACCGGCAATCTCACACACACACACACACACACACACACACACACACACACACACACCCACGAGGGACAGTTTACATTTACACCAAGCCAGTTAACCTCCAAACCTGTACGTCTTTGGAGTGTAAGAGAAAACCCACGCAGGTCACGGGGAGAGCGTACAAATTCCATACAGACAGCACCCAAGATACAAGATACATTTATTTGTCACATGTACCAACTGGTACAGTGAAATGTGTGGTCACCATACAGTCATACGAATAAAAAATAGCACAGAACACGATAGTCTTTAACATAGACATCCCCACACAAAGGAATCAAAGTTTCCCACTGTGAGGGAAGGCACCAAAGTTCAGTCATCCTGCTCTGTTGTCCTCTGTTGTTCACCCGTTGTCAGGGGGGCTTCCGAACCCCTCGGTGTCGCCGCTATGTGTGGCCCGATGTTCTGGCCCACTCGCAGGGATGATGGAACTCCGACGTCGGAATGGGAGAACATTCTCAGCGGCTTGGACATCCGAATCGGCCACTTCCAACCGGAGTCCGCGGCTCCCGAAGTCCACAGGCCGCGCTGGGTGGAGATTCACGCTGGCGGCCCCCGGCAAAAGGCCCTAGGTCTCCGCAATGTCGAAGTCAGCGCCGCCCACGCTGGAAGCTCTACAAACCACAGCTCCGTGATGTTGAAGCAGCAGGCCCAAAACTCCGGAGCTTCAACGGTGATCCAGGTAAGGCATCGCTCGCTCCGCGATGTATCCAACGCTGCGCTGCTGCTGCTGAAGCTCTGGTCTGGGTCCCTGGCAGGAAAGGCCGCGCCAATCTAGTTGGTAGGCCGCGAGGAGGGGGGCGAGGACATGATTCGGAGAATAGTTGCGTCCTCGCCAGGAAGTGACTTGGAACCAGTTTCCCTCTTACCCTAACCCCCACCCCCACATAGAAAAACTAAAGAAACCTCCAAAACATACTTTTAAAACAGACTAAAAATCAGGATTTAAACCGGTCTCTGGCACTGTAAGGCAGCAACTCTACCGCTGTGGCACCACGCTACCCTAATGCAAGTTAATGGAAGTCAGTATTACAGTTGCGAAGTTGCTAAATGTCTACAATAGCACACATTATCCAGTTGTGACCTAACCAATGTTTTATGAAATTGGACCAGAGCTCCTCCTCATATTCTATGCTGTGTCTAATGAAGATACGCATTCTACAGGCCTTCTGCACCATCCTGTCCACCTGTGGGGCCATCTTCAGGGATCTCTGGACTTGCACACCAAGGTTCCTTTACTCTGCAATACTCCTTAGGACTCATGATTCACGGTATATGCCCTGCCATCTCACACCTCTCAGCATTAAATTCCACCTGTTTTTGCTTTGCTCTATCGGCTAATTGTAAGATTAAACGAGAACTTACCAGTTTGAAGTTTGATCTTTGTTTTATGAGGAGTAATGTGAGGGATTACGTGAAGAACTTGCCAGGACGCATGCGTGTCATTCTTCAAAGCAGCGGTGTGAAATCACAGATAACAGTAAATGAACTGAACATAGTAAGATTAGAGAAATAGGATAGCAGTTGAACTTTATGATCGAGGGTGGGCGTGGAGGGCACGTAATCCCTCAACGTTACTCATCAAATAAAGATCAAAGTTCAAACTGGTAAGTTCTCATTTAATCTTACTATTTTACTTCGGAGTCACGTGAGTGACTACATGAAGATTTTATTGCTCTGTGATTTCATGCCGTGGAAACGAGTCCAGGCATCATACACAGCATTAGTAGGCCAATGATGAGTGAACATTAATATAGCATTCAGACATGACATTGATATAGACATGTTGATGCTATTGATGAACAATAGTGGGAATCGTAACCTCCCTCAACCTGGAGGAAGTATGAACCATACCTAAAATAGAGTTGGTGAATACCCCCGATCTGGCAATAGGTTTATTCTGAATATTTGTACAGATTAATAGTTTGACCATCCTGCAGCCGCTAGGATGTGGTCCATAACCCTGCTGCTGAGGTATAGCGGTTCTGGTAGAGTGAGCCTCAATTTCAATGTACACTCCTGTATATGCCAGACCCATTTAACCCTCTGGAGAAGATTTGTAGTCATTCCTTCTAACGAGGTTTTATGTAACTAACAATATTGCTAGTCAGAATCTATGAGGCTCTTAGGGACCTTGACATACTGGTGTCGATGCGTGATCACATGCAACCCAAGGTCCATGGGACATGCAACATCTAGTTTGGTCTGTGTCCCTGTCTACTCTGCTTGACTAATCATAACAAAACATGTTATTATAACCCACAGATATGATCATTCTAGCCAGTGTAGCAATGATTGGACCCGTAGCGCTGTACTCAACACCATGGCATAACCACTAGTACGTGAATTTGACCAAGGACAGGGATGTTGCTGGTGCCTATCAGCGAAGTGACGTAGCACAATGTTAACAACCCATATCTCTGCATCCCTAGGCCTAGGAGGTTTTAGTTGACGATACCCTTCATAATCTAGACATCAGAGGGTGAGACCGGACAGAGTGGTTTATATTCTCCGCAGCCAAATGATGAGGAGGTATTTGAGGCACAGTAAATGGAATTTTAACTTGATGTTATAATCCCATAAAACTGAATTCCAATGTGTCAGTCATCTGTGCCGAGTTAAAAGTAAAGAAGAATAAACAATACTTCGCATCTCCTATGCGGTTTGCTGCTATTTGATGCTATCCCTGCAATCAGCAGTGAGCATTCCTAATACTTATGGTTTGACAACCCGAGCCGCAGGAAACGGTTTCTCAGAGTCTGTAAGTCTATGAATAGATTATATTATGCAGAGGATGGTTTCAACATCATAACTGAACCAGCATCTTTTTTGTCCGGAAATAATCATGTAAGGTTTTATGCTCATTCCCCACATCAGCGGGAACCATGGGTATATAACCCAGGCAGGGACTATGAAAACCCGGAAGCGGGAATCTTGCTGAATTTTGCAAGACCCGTCTATTGAGGCCAAGTGGAGGAAGACATAAAATAACATTCCTCCCTATTGTAGAGAGAATGCACCCTTCACCACTAATATGCCTCGTATTTTTGCAACTGTTGTTTGAGCCTGATGCAAGCATTTCAATCGTTAGTGTTCCATCGATCCACAATGTCATTACATACTTTGTGATCACACATTCATTCTGTGTTGTCATTGATTTTGCATGATAATACACCAGTGCTCAATGCGGTTAGGTAAAACTATGACTGGATACTTTGATTTGATTGTACCTTTGTGATTAACATATACCACTACCAAAGTGTATCACATTGTACTTGTGTATGCAGGTTATGCCTATCCACATGCCCTTTAATGCACTGAATGCACCTGGTATCCATTGACAGTTGATACCATGACTGAACACTTGATAACTCATGCTAATCCCATCTGCCTCCATAACTAGAGATGGCATTAGTAGATTTCCCATCTTTGGGCAATAGCATCAGTTTGGAAATGACTGAAGATTTACAGATGAGAGGTTTTTAGTGGAGCAACGCTGAATACTGTTCGTCCATCATTGTGACTTTGTTAGTTTCAGCTGAGAATAGCAGAGCTCTTTTGTCTCAAAGCTGATCCCAGACAAATAAATGGTTTGATTGCATCCCAATAATCAATAGTTTCAGTTGATATCAACTTAATTTAAATTTAACTGGACAGATGAGAACCTCTATTTCTCAAATATAGCTATGTGGCTGATAAGGCTAATTTAGTAAAATACAGTATGTTCAATATCATCCAGATTGGCCATGCCACTTATTTGTTAGCTCTGTGCAGTCGAAGCACTGATTGTAGTGATTTGGTAAATAATCTGGAAACTGAAGTTAGTCCATTTTGCAATGCTGCTGAGTGTATCATTGTCTCATCCAGACAAATTTCAAATATCTTCAACTCTTTGAGGGGAAATGATCACATGCAAGTTATTCAGAAATATCTATACTGCACATGCGGGTTGAGGCTGTTGAAAATGAACAGTCCACATCCCATATTGTGAGCCTGCCTTGAAAGGCAACTCCAACCATACCTGTTGTGCAGTATAAACTAATTTTACTTCGGAGTCACGTGAGTGACTTCGTGAAGAAGCCCGCTCAGGGCGCAGGTGCGGCATTACGCCAGCAAGTGCAACAGCGGCGGCAGCTGGAGTCAGGCTCTCCAGCTGCACTTTAAAAGCGCACTTTCAGGTAAGTGAAGGGTGCGTTGGGAACGGAGCGAGTTGGAGTTGGTTTTGTTTTGGAAAACATGTCCCAACGTAAGAAACTCGCGACTAGAGCTGCCCGAGTCTATTCCAGCGGGGCAGCAGCCAGCGGCACTACCGCTGGAACAGCGGTTTGAAATTCCTCAGACCGAGCCGGGCCCAGTCACGCCAGAGCCTACACGGCGGGCTGGGAAAGCCACCCGTAAGACAAACCGGCCGGTCGATTCCGATTCGTCGGAGGAGGACGTGTCCACCCCGAAGCGGGGGAGAGACAGCCGCTTAAGCTGCATCAAGCAGCTGTTGGAGGGGATGGTTTACCGGGAGCAGCAGCACTCTCGGTCAGACAGGACAGGCGCCCCCTCCATGGTGCTGAGTCCGGCACCCCCCTTTGCGACCTCGGACCAGGACTGGGAGGTCAGCATCGGTGACCAGGAGCAGGCTGGTCTGAATATGGGGCAGGCGGAAGGTACCGAGAAAGAGCAGGGTGTGCAGGAAGAGCTGCTAGGGGTCGTAACACGATTCGTTGCTACCCCACGGGTTGGAGCACCACTGCAGCCTAGAATGGCTGCAAGTATAAATCATCTCTCCAACAAGCCACTGCAGGAGAAGGTGCTCGCCCAAGTGCTGGACGAGCACATCGCCCCGGATAACTGTGAGGCCCTGAAGGTCAAGAGCCTCAACCCTCAGATATGGGGTAACGTGGGTGGACCTATTTGAACTCAGGAGGTCAAACTCCAGCGCGTACTTCGCCTCCTGACGGCGGCGATAACAGCATACGCACGGGGAGTCGAGACCACAGAAATGACAGCTCACCAACAGGATGTCTTGGCGCTCATGTGCACGACGCAATACGAGCTGAACAATCTCAGGAGAGATAACATTCGGCCGGCACTGAATCCTAAATTTGCAGGATTGTGCAAAGCCCCCACTGTAGAAACCGACTCATTTCTTTTTGGGAAAGACTTAAATAAGCAACTCAAAGAAATGGAGGAGGCTTCAAAAACCTCTAGCCTCATGAGGGCAACACCGCCAGCACCTATACCGAAGCTCTTCATAACACCAAGGCGGCAGCACACCGCTGCATCCACCAGTCGGCATCCTCCATATGCGACTGGTCAAAGCTTGGGGCCGCACTATCCCCAGAAACCTTTTTTAGGTCAGGGCCTGCAGCGGACCCCCTGGAAAATGCGCCTCCCCCCAACATCGCCAGCTCGTCGACAGAGAACATCCAAAAAGAGAAAACCTCAACCCCGCCAATAACCATGGAGGTAGGTGGATCTGGTTCCTACCCGCATATTGTGAATAAAGGTGAATTACTAACAGGGGGAAGGTTACACTTATTTAAAGAAGCATGGGGGAGGATCACAGATGATAAATATATACTTAATAGTATTCAAGGTTATAAAATAGAGTTTATTTCGAATATACCGCCAGTTCAACACATGCCTGAAAGGACATTTGTACTCTCCAACAAACAACAACTGGAGGGACAAGCTGAACTGGTGAGGCTTATAAACAAAGGGGTCATAGGAAAAACTATTCATGAGCCCTTGGAATTTGTTTCCAACATATTTACTAGATGTAAAAAGGATGGTGGATGTCGCATCATCATTGACTTGACATCCTTGAATGTATTTGTTAAGTATATACATTTCAAAATGGAAACATTTGCGACTGCTAGACAATTGATTTTCAAAGGATACTATATGGCCAGCATCGATCTCAAAGATGCTTACTATCTAGTACAGATACATAAAGATTATAGCAGATATCTTAAATTTATCTGGATGGGGGAGCTTTGGCAGTATAAAGCACTGCCTAATGGGCTTACTTCAGCTCCAAGACTATTCACAAAAATATTGAAGCCAGCCATGGCAACGTTAAGGAAACAAAAACATATAGTCATGGCATATTTGGACGACATCCTCATAGTTGGGAAAACTATGGAATTGGCTGTAGCAGCAGTATCAGCTACAAAACAGCTCCTAGAGACTCTAGGCTTTGTCTTACATCCAGATAAATCCAAGTTAAATCCATCCACAATTATGGACTATTTGGGGTTCACAATTAACTCAGTCCAAATGACGATTACCATGCCAAGGGAAAAAATGATTGCATTAACACAATCATGTAAAAAATTAAAAATAAAGAAAAAGCCAACTATTCGACAGGTGGCAGCAGTAATTGGCAAAATGGTAGCAGCATTTCCAGCTATCCAGTTTGGACCTTTGCACTATCAAAATTTGCAAAGAGCAAAGATAACAGCATTAAAATGGCACAAAGGTCATTATGATCAGATCATGACTATACCCCCTGAAGCAATAGCAGAGCTACAGTGGTGGATTCAATATATTTGGCACGGTTATAGTCCTATTGTTATTACTAATCCTACGTTAGTACTCCAAACCGATGCTAGTGCTCAAGGCTGGGGAGCAACTAACTCCATATCCAGCACAGGTGGTAGATGGACTAACTCAGAATCTTCATTACTATCTACACTGGGCATTAACTCTTTGGAAATGTTGGGCGCCTTTTATGGTTTAAAAGCATATGCGTCTGATATGCGTCACTTGCATGTTAGATTAGAAATAGATAATACAACGGTGGTGGCTTATGTTAACCATATGGGCGGCATAAAATCTTTATCATGCGACAAATTGGTTAATATGATTTGGCAATGGTGTGTCGAAAGACATATTTGGCTTTCAGCTACCTATCTACCAGGTAAGCTAAACATAGTGGCGGACACCAGGTCACGGAAATTCAATGACAACATCGAATGGATGTTAAATCCTAAAACATTTGCTAAAATTGTAAAGCAATATGGGAAGCCAGATATAGATTTATTTGCATCAAGACTGAATCACCAACTACCTGTCTATGTCGCGTGGGAACCAGATCCGGAGGCAGCAGCGGTAGACGCTTTTACGTTAGATTGGGGAAAGTTTGTCTTTTATGCTTTTCCCCCCTTCTGCCTCATTAGCCGGGTGCTTCGAAAAATCCAGACGGATTCAGCGTCTGGAGTTTTGGTGGTGCCCGACTGGCCTACACAGCCATGGTTCCCAATTCTCCAGGACATGGTGGTGGAAACACCTATGGTATTCCCCAGTCATCCAGGGTTACTGACTCACCCAGTATCAGGCATCAGCCACCCATGCCACAAAGATATGAATCTCCTGGGTTGCAGATTTTAGACCGACCTTACCTGGATCTGGGGTTATCGGAACAAACCATCGCCACCATGTCAGCATCCCTACGGAATATCCACGAAGAGGCAGTACCTAACCTGCATCAGGAAATGGGAAACGTACTGCCAGAAAACCGGGATTGCTTATAAAACAGCCACAGTAGCGGATGTTCTGGAATTCCTGGCAGACTTACATCATCGTGAAGATTTGAGCTACAGTGCCATCAACACGGCACGTAGTGCTCTTTCAAATTACCTCAAACCTGCGGGACATCAGGCCATGGGAGCCCATCCGCTGGTGGTAAAACTGATGAGGGGCATATTTAACAGCAAGCCCCCCACCCCTAGATATACAAAAATCTGGGATGTCAGTATTGCACTCACATACCTGCGGGACAGACCACCAGCTAGATCTCTCAGTTTAGAGCAGTTGACTTTAAAAACACTCATGCTCATGGCGCTAGTATCTGCACAGAGGGTCCAGTCCTTACATCAACTTCGACTGGACAACATGGACGCTACATCGGATCAGATCACATTCACTATTCAAGGTCTGATAAAACAGTCCAGGCCAGGAACATCCAACACGCTAGTGGCATTCCGGGCATACCCACTAGAGCCACGATTGTGTGTGGTGACCCACATAAATATTTACATAGACACAACCCATAATATCAGAGGAAGTGAGAGAGCCTTATGGGTCAGCCACAGGAAACCACATGACAGGGTAACAAGTCAAACCATTTCAAGGTGGTTGAAACAGGTTTTGGAAGCTGCTGGAATTAACATTAATCTATTTAAATCTCATTCCACCAGGGCAGCATCCACATCATCGGTGGCCAGAATGGATGTGCCTGTGGACTTAATCCTCAAGAAAGCAGGATGGTCACGGGAAGCCACATTCCGAACATTTTATAATAAGCCGTTGGTGGAACCTGATATATTTGCAGTCAGCATTTTAGAAACTGCAAATATTTAATTTAAAGCCCGGGGGAGCTATTTTTTCTTTTGTTATTGTTAATAAATACCGTTTTGTTTTCAAAACAGATTCATTGGTTGATTACAATAACACTTCCTTCCTCAAGAGCTTTCGGTAGTGAGTGTATAAAACTGTTACACGGTTTGAAATCACAGAGCTTTGAAATCTTCACGAAGTCACTCACGTGACTCCGAAGTAAAATAGTAAGATTAAACGAGAACTTACCAGTTTGAAGTTTGATCTGTATTTTATGAGGAGTTACGATGAGGGATTACGTACCCTCCGCTCCCACCCTCATTAGATGGATCAAACCGATAAACTGATGTCTCTTTGTTCTTTACTATGTTACTTCAAATACGTGTCTGTCTGTGATTCCACACCGCTGCTTGGAAGCATGCCGCACCTGCGCCCTGAGCGGGCTTCTTCACGTAATCCCTCATCGTAACTCCTCATAAAATACAGATCAAACTTCAAACTGGTAAGTTCTCGTTTAATCTTACTATCTTATGTTATCCCAAACCAGTGTAAATACTCAAACCAGTTTAAGTATTACCAACTTGTATCCGTGACAGGAGACATCATCGATGTGGCTCCATACCTTTATCCGAATGGGAGGACTTATGCAACCCGACCCAGGAGCTGCCTCAACCATGTGTGCATGATTTTGCACTTCTGCTCCTGTGAGGTGGAGGAGCTTGAGTACGGGGTTGGTGCATCTTCCAGGAAGTCCGTTCTGGGCTGTGGCCTAAAAAAGACCTTTGTTCTGGTTGAACGACCTTCAAGCTTTCACCAGATTCAGTGCATCGTGGTTTGCTGGTGGGTACGTAGGGGTGCTGCCGCCGGAGATATGTGAGGTCTTGTGTAATGATGTCCCCCCCCCCCCCCCCCCCCCACCCCTCACCCCCCCACCGCCCTGCTGGATATCCCCGTGGTTCCTGCAGCAGGGATATCCCCGCGGTCCCTGTGAAAGGGATAGCCGCGATATACATTGTCGGGGGGTATCCCCGCTGTGAAGGTGCCACTGGCACCAGTATGAAGCCACTGGCTCCAACGCCAACGGCTCGAGAGACGACTTCTCCGTCGCCCGCTGCCCATATTTCATGGTCTTTCAAGCGGCTGTGTGTCAGGGTATCCCCGCTGTGTTTTCCCAGGTGCCACCAGCACCAGTATGAAGTTGCTGGTTCCAGCGCCAGCGGCCCAAGAGGAGAATTCACCGCCGCCCGCTCCCGCATTCTGCAGTCTAAAAAGCGGCTTGTGTTGCGAGGTATCCCCGTGTCACGGGGTAGCTCCGATGTTTCCCCCCCCAGATGCCACTGGCACCTGTGTGAAGCTGCTGGTTCCAATGCCAGCGGCCCAAGAGGCGAATTCACTCCGCCCGCTCCCGCATTCCGCGGTCTTTAAAGCGGCTGTATGTCGGGGGGGGTATCCCCGATGTTTTCGGGTATGCCTGAGGTCGTGACCGGTATTCCCTTGACTGGGTCCTCCTGACTTCACCCCGGGCTTTACAGGACCCCTAAGTAGAGGTTCCTGCAGGAAGATAAAACCTGGAAAAAGTTTTTAAAACTTACCTTCAGGTCTGACTGATGGCAGGAGAATCGCGTCCACCCTGCCAGTCGTACGCAATGCGTTAGACGATATGACATGCATGCGTCCTGGTGGGTTCTTCACGTAGTCACTCACGTGACTCCGAAGTACAATTTTTGTCAATCGCTTTGACACTAGTTTCAGAACCTTGATGTTATTTTTCACAAATCTAGATACAAAACTCACAACCAATGATCAAAATGCACTTTTTGCAAAACTCTAACACTTTTTCCAATTTCTTGGATACAATTCACATAAACCAAAGATCATTTGTCCATTGAACTATAATCACCTGTTCAAAATGACACAACTTAACATCAAAGTATAACCATTTCAAAATGCAATTCACACATTACATTTGAGATGACTGTCTATTCATTTCATTACAATAATCTAACTATCAATTGATACAACTGCTCAAAATGACAAGTAACTGTTGCATTACTCTTAAAGCATAGTCTTATGGAAACTGAGGATGAGCATGTTCAGATCATGAAAGTTTCAGGATGACGACAATGATTGACACCACCTGTGACACCAATTCGTTACTGATGATTGATCTGACCTTGTGGTATGGGTGTAAGTGGCATCCACAACAACATCTGTAGTGATACAACATGGAGCAGGCAGGTGGGCACCATAGAGGTTAAGTAGGAGAAGGAAGAGGAGGAAGGCGTGGTCAAAGGAATGGCAGGGGACAAGCACCCCATTTGAGAGGTGGCCATGGGCCCCGTTTGAGAGGTGGCCATGGGCCCCGTTTGAGAGGTGTGGGGGAACGGGGTCAAGGACAAGGACCAAGACAGCAACGGCAAAGAGTCTCCAATGAGAGTAGAGCAATGGTTGTAGATCATGTCTTCAATCATGGCATGATAATGATTGAGGCAACGAGAATGATACAACCAAACCTTAGAAGATCAACCGTGGCCTCAATCATTAGAACTTTCCGCAATGAGAACAGGTAAGTCTTCAGCATGCACTACAGTAAACATTACAGTACTGTAGGCTACTCTTACTGTAATTGTCAAATGATTGTACACTGCATGCCAATGTGCAGCACAGAGTAGGTAATGTGACTATGAAAATGTGTTCTACAGTATGATGACATGTTCTTCCTGTCATATTCCCTACAGAATTGAGACTAGACCCAATAGTGGAGGCAGAGGCAGACTCCTCACTGAGGAACAGGAACGGGCTGTGGTCAACATGGTCCGGGCCAGAAATGACATTCGGCTTAGAGAAATCAGACAGAACATCCTGGACGATGAAGATCTCTTCAGGAATGTGGAAGCCATAAGTTTGCCGACCATTGCACGTGTTCTGAAAAGGCACCAGGTTTCCCTCAAACAGTTGTACCGTGTGCCTTTTGAAAGAAATGCAGACAGAGTGAAGCAACTGAGGATTGAGTATGTTCAGGTATGTTCAGTTTCATGATGCCTGTTTGTGAAAAATTCCCCATCATTGTACTGTAATCAATACTGTACAGTAATTCTCTTTCCAACATGTCTTTTTGTACATAGACAAATGGCCCTGGATGCGGATGAAAATCATCACAAATTTGTTTTTGTGGATGAGGCAGGCTTCAACCTGGCCAAGACAAGGAGGAGAGGGCA